>NC_056736.1:787519271-787769271 GCF_019279795.1 Protopterus annectens | reverse complement strand
CTGCTTGGTGAGGAACTTCCGTGGCCAGTACAGTTGCTGCAGGTGTCGGGTAAGGTACACCCTAAATGTGGCATTGTAACCAAGCATGGATGTGATGAGTATAGGGGCACAATGACCTCACTCGATCTAGATGTGAAACCATATGGGATAAGGTGGCCCACATAGAAGGTGTGTCCAACCACTTTGGCAATGTAAATGTCAAAGGCGACATTACGAACAAGTCATGTCCCCAAACCCCTAACAACTCCTACTGTATGTAATGGAGTACTACCTATGTGGTAATGTGTGGGCATGTTGTTATTCCCAAAGGGGATGACTATGCAACTATTGGCATTTAGCTGTAGGCCATGGCGCAGGCACCAGTCATCCATCTCTGTGAGACCCTGTTTGAGTATGCATGTGGCAGCTGGAGAGTTGATCATGGCACCCAGTTTGCAGTCAAGTGCAAACATGTTCAGCCATATTCCCCCTGTGGTAGCCTGTACGTCAGACAAATATATACTGCGCAAGAGAGGTCCCAGGACCGAGCCGTGTGGGATGCCACGTGTACCTGGTGTATAGTCAGACATGGCACCTGCAATTCTGACCATGTGGGTGCTATCCCTGATCCAAGTATCAATCCATCGTGTGAGATATGTGTCCATATCGACGCTGGTGAGCCTATGCATAATGACCCAGTGGGTTATTGTGTTGAAGGGATTTGCAGGGTTCAGGTAGACTGTGTGGACAGCCGTCCCTATGTCGATGGACCTGATAGCCATTTAAAGAATACAAACAGGTTCAAGAGGCAAGATCTGCCCACAACAATGCTAAAATGTGTAGGATGCACTGTCTGTAGGTTCCCGATGTCTATGTGTATGAGTCCCATGACAATACGCTCCATAGCTTTGCAGAACAGGCTTCTTAGGCTTATAGGGCAATATTGCCTGTGGTCCATTGTGGCACCAACTGTATGGAGTGGGACCACTCTCACTGTATGCCATTCCTTGGGTACATATCCTGTGGTAACTCTGATATTGAACAGTGATGTAATGTGAGGGTTGCGTCTGTCATGATGCTCGTGTAAGATGCAGGCTGGGACACCATCTGGTCACATTGATACTGTGATGTACACTTTGGGGAGGGCAGCACTCACCTGTTACTGTGTGATGTCAGGGATGTTATACTCTGCTGGGATGGATAGTTGCTCCTTAGGGGGGGATGGGTAGGAGACATCTGCACTGAACCTGTTTGCCAGGATGTTGGCAATGCCAGTGGGTTCAGGGTAGGGTTAGTCAGTATGCAGTAACTCACAGCATATCTGTGAGTGTCCACCCAGGTTCCAGACATAACTGAAGAAGGCCGTGTGATAGTCCTACGTGTCTGTTGCAATTGTCTCATAGAAGCGGCCCTTAGAAAAGTTCATGAGTGATCATAGCTGTCTGCTGGTACAGATCACAGATGCCTTCCTAGTCTGGGAATGTGCTCTATCATGTAGTAGTTCCTCCTGATGTTGTACAGCTTATTAATGCCTGGGGTCTACCACACAGGTCCCCTGCCATTGGAGTAGTGAGTCCTGTTGTTATTTGGGATAGCACAATCCATGCAGATTGCTAGGTGTCCATAGAATGTGTATGTAAAGGATGCAGCAGTGTGAGCCATATTTGCCACTGTCTCAGGGTCTCTGAAGGATACCACCTTGCTTCGGTGATGTGGGACATTGGCTCATGAGAAGTTCACCAAGATTACCCAGGATGGGTGTGTGGAGGGTATATGTATGTCCAGTGAGGTACATGTATGTTCTGACCTTACCAATGAGGGGTATATCACTGGTGTGGAACATAGAATCCCCATGTTGGTGATGATCAGGTCCAATATGTATTCCCCCTTGTGGCTGTGCTGACTGGTTGTGCCATAGCATATGAGTCTACAAATTGTAGCGACTGTTGGGTGAGGGTGTCAGGGCTTGAGTAGTATCCCCAGTCAATATTTGTGTATATGAAGACACACAATATAATGGTGTCCGTGGAGACCTTCATATTCTCCATAGTTCCCACGAAAGCCGAGAGTGGTCCCTGAGTTTGGGAGTGTGTTCTCTAGCAGGCAACAAACTGAAAGGCAGTACTGCACAATGGTAGTTGTATATGTATGGTCTGTGATGCTTTGTGCAGTGCTAATAACCCGGAGGTGTGTGTATCTGTGATGCATATGGATACTCCCCCTAGTTGTGTTGTCTGTTCCAAGTCTTTTTGTCAGACAGCATGGTATGAAACATAACATGGTAGTGCTGGTGTGCATAAGTGAGCCTGAACCAGGTGTCTGTCAGTGCACAGATATCACTATCTTCCATACTGAGGAAAGTCCTCAGTGGCCGCAATATGAGGTTAACACGACTGTTGTTGAGCAGCATTACCCTTAGTTTCATTTAACCTGTAATGTCAATGGAGGTGTGTTTGTCTTCTGAGCCCTGCTTAAAAAAGGCACTATGGTGGTAGCAACAGCCTTAGCCAGCATTCCAAAGTCCAAGGGTGACAGGTGCAAGCTGTCCATAGTGAAGCTACGTGGCATGTTGAGCATGTCACCATAGGCTGACAGACACTGTATCCCCTATGAATTAAACAAATTTGTTAGGCAACTGTTAAATGTGATATGTGTGTCCATATACTATGACATCATACTTGGTGGGTGTAAGATGCTAGACAAGGTCAGGGTCATACTGGCCTGGGCTACATGATCAGAGTGTTCCTCCATGTATCATGTCATGTGGTCCAGGGAGTAATGTCTGAGGTTATACACACCAGCATGGACAATGATGGTGCCAGTCCTGTACTTGCTTTGGAGTGACCTGACTGCCTGTGTTATGCGGCATATCCTGGCACCCAACAGACAGCCCAAAGTGACTATTCCCTTGTTAGGGCTGGTGAGTGGTACGTCAGTGTGTCTGACAATAAGTGTCGCCTATTACAAGTGTATTAGGTCTGTTGTTTAGCCCGAAGGGCAATGACTGTGTGGCACACTGACATTGTGAACTATGTGATATGTGGGTATTGTAGTGGGGTAGCAGGTGTGTGTGTGTCTGCTTTGGAGGTCGCTGCTGCATAGGTAGAGTACATTTACAGCATCCGAGTATGTCTATGTGTGATAATGTGGTTTGAGTGCTGTTGCTAGAGGATATGTGAGACTGATATGTGGTGTGTGTGGTTACCTTCACCACCTGATAGACTGTGCCAGTCATGGGTCGAGAGAGTTCAGCACCCTGTATGTCTATATAGGTGCATCTCACACATATATCTGACTTTGTCGGGAGGAGGAGAGGGTTGTCTGTGTACATGAGGCAGATGTGACATTGTGTCAATATCACAATATCCACCAGCTGGACTGAAGAGTATACACGAAACCGACCCCTGGACATGCCAGGATATTATCATGACATACTCTGTAGCCTGATCACAAAGGATCAGTAGGGTGTTAAGCATGTAAAAGAGTATAACAGAGATTAGTGCTCATGTTCATTGGTGTTTTGTAAAGAGTAGCTGAGAAGGAGCCCAGACTGAATCATGACACCTCCTTCAGCTATGTCATAAATAACATTGTACACCCATATATGCCCTGAGTCAGGGCCAACTGCACCTGAGTGACAATGCCGACATCATGACAGACAGGCCCATATGTACATACCCATCTCCCACTGACAATAGTCCACATCATCATACCAGGAGATATCATATGTAGAATGGATGAGCAGATACCCTCACTGCCATAAGCATGGCAGCAAGTGGAATACATTGATTCCCAATATGTGTCATGCACAAACTACAGAACAAACAGATCATGCACCTGAACAGTCAGCTGAGCCTCACTCCCTACACAGGATGTGGAACCGTTGAATGTGTCACAGCTAGATATGGCACTCTCCACAAGTGTTGGTGCACAACACACCATGGGAAGTCAAGTCCAGTACGCCTATGAAGTCTGATCTGCAAGGTCATGGAGTCCATCATGGTTGCAGTCACAAATAGAGCTATTGGAAGCTGACATACACACAACCCTACCAACCGTGGTATGTTTATGTGCGGATCATGGTAGCCAAACATGCTAGACTGTTTGCAAGGCAGCCACCCAGGACATACATCAATGAACACATCTACACATGTGTCACATAGACTTTGAATAGCCCTTTATCAACATCCCAGACACATGTAGTATCCACAAAACCAACAAGCTGTGCATAAATATGTGTTGACATATGATGGAATGTCAATGTGTCCACAGATCATACAAGGTAAGGATTCTAAGGTCTTGTGCAAGCTGTTGACACCTGCTGACCCACATGGACCATTCCTGGAATGGCATAAAACAAAGTGTACACACATCACCATGTTCAGTCTGATGATGTCACCATCCCACAAATACAGCCGGAGAAGGGAAAACAGTCAGTAAAGCAAATAGCGTGCTGTGTTAATGCGTCTCTCTCTAGTATCATAACATAGTTAGGTAGGCGTTTGAATCCTGCAAACAGTGAGTGTGTGTGGGGGCGGGGTGTGTGTATGTGTGCAGTTTCCTTTGAGAGGTGTCCCCTTTTTGGAGACTGGGAAAACTCACTAAAAGAGGTGCATTCCTCTTTGGAAAGACTGATGATGTCACCATCCTACAAATACAGCCGGAGAAAGAAAACCAGCCAGTAAAGCAAATAGCGCGCTGTGTTAATGCATCTCTCTCTAGTGTCATAACTATAGTTAGGTAGGGGTTTAAATCCTGCATACAGTGTGTGTGTGTGGGGGGGGTGTGTATGTGTGCAGTTTCCTTTGAGAGGTGTCCCCTTTTTGGAGACTGGGAAAACTCACTAAAAGAGGTACATTCCTCTTTGGAAAGACTGATGATGTCACCATCCTACAAATACAGCCGGAGAAAGGAAACCAGCCAGTAAAGCAAATAGCGCTTCCTGTTAATGTGTCTCTCTCTAGTATCATAACATAGTTAGGTAGGGGTTTGAATCCTGCAAATGCTGACTATGTGTGTGTCAATGTGGTACGGGTTTTGCTTTCACTATGGTATGACATAGTATGATTACAACATTACAACAGTAAGTGCGTTGCACACATCAGGTATCTGCGTGACAAATATATATGTGTACATGTCCCCTCAATCAGTACATAGGTGTGAAGCCTGCATACTACATGAATACATTTGTTTCCATTGACAGGTTGTGCCGCTGCTTCCCAGATTGTAGGTCACATATGTATGTATGTGACAAGGCCATCCACTGTCATGTTCTGTGGCACACACACCCATGACAGTTACTTAAGAGTAGTGTGAGTGAGGGTATATGCCTGGGTATATGTCAGACATGGTCATACACAACAAAGTCTGCCAAGAATGGACGGTCTTTATAGGTGTACGACTGCCTTGTGGATATGCATTCAGGCCTCTAATGTCTTATGTGATACACCTTGGGACTCCACAATACCTATGGATATGTGGATACCAAGGGGCACATGACATAACATGGGTCTGTATGTACACAATGGTACCCAACATACATGTTGAGGGCTACCACCTGTGTGGTACTGACGGGATAGTATGTATAGTACATGAGGATGACTATGCCATAGTTGGCTTACTGCTATACAGCATGTATCAGACAACAGGTATCTGTCTGTATGATACCCTTGTGTAGGATATGCATCCCATCCAGGGAATGCATTGTAGGCCAATCCATGCATTTCCAGATTTGGATGGACACATCCCTAGTGTGTCTGCATGTACCTAAGGGGGCTATATGACAAACAGGTGTGGTCACAGTAATGGGTGGCAGTCATTACCACTGGTTAGTGTTATAGTGTAGCACCAGAAGGATCCAATTGATACTGGGTTCCTTACTACTGTGTGTCATTTGTCAGGACATCATCCAATGATTGCTTATAGTCATGCTGTTGAGGTTGTGTATACTACCAGACCGCAAATCATTGACAGATATTAACGGTATCACCCACAGCATAGTGTCAACCCATGTCATACACACATCTACCCATGTTAGTACATAACTGTAGTAGAATGCATACTGGCCATTGAAAGATGCTATGAGATGTTAACAATGTGTACGACAGGGTATGCAACACATCCCATGTGTCCACTATGCACGTACATACAGACAGTGCACACCCACCATGTTCACAGATGTACACTTGCTAATCTGTACTGCACACATCACACACGTACTGTCCACTCACTAACACATGCTGGCAACACATTACACTTCAGACAAGTGGCACATGGTTGGATAATACATACTCAGACCTAACAGTGGTGTAAACAATGCTACATTGACAATCAGAGCTTTGATGCATAATGTCTGCTCAGATATACCTGCAAGGATGCAGTTACACTTCCTTGTTGACAACTTGCTATTATTGCTACACTGCTACAGTGTCACCATGTGCATCAGCACCATGTTAGCCTGCCCCTCCATCAATAATGCAGATGACAGGAGGTGGCACAGGTATCATCATATGCACAGGGCATTTTGTTGTTTGCCAGAGCCTGACATTGACCCATCCAATCGACATGTCTGTGTGTGTGTGTGTGTGAGGGACAACAGTACAGCATGGGCCAATGTTGATGTAATGTGTGTGTGTATATGTGAGTCCTAGTTGTTTGCTTAATGTGTGTGTGTCTGCATGCACACAGCTCCACCATGTGGCTGCCATATACAGTAGTTTGTGGGACAGCCACAGACTGTACCTGCTAGGTTGTACAGATCACTGTCTCTGGCCATGTGTACAGTACCTGTGCCTGGCAGGGGTGCTACGGACAGTATCGGGTACCAACCCTGACTGGGTACTGTCATCAGAGGCAGAGGTATGATGACTGGACCCATGTCCCTGCTGGGACTGGCCTGAGCCATGTGCACGTGGTCTACTGGGATGGTCAATGGACAGGCCAGCCCCGGTACTGCCACTACGGGAGTGGCTGTGAACTGTGGGCCATCTGCGACCACTGCCAGCTGTTGCTGTTGCTGGCATGCATCCGTGTCAACGTTGCAACCATCCCGCATGGTCCTGGCTCAAGGAAGACATGTTGTGGAGGGCATGTATTGTCTCCCCCCAACATTTATCAATGACCTGGGTGTATGTCCGGATGGCACCGGCAAGGTCACGGATGCTGTCATTGATAGTGGTGTAATATGCCCTCTGCGCCCTAAGTCCCTGCCTGGTGTACCGTTCCATACATGCCTGAGCCTGCATTACAGCCCGGAACATACTGGTCGTTGTAAGACCTGTAAGGGCATGCCTGCCAGGGGCAATATTAACAGTGGTGCTCCCCCGAGAACCCGTGGACCTCCGCCTATGTGGTACCATTCTGGGTCGATGGCTATCGCTGCTGTGAGGGGATGCAAGTGCCATGGGTACCACACTCTCCTGGTCAATGCCAACTTTATGCTGTCCCTTGACTATGGCCATTGGTGGTGAGGGATGTATTGACAGTATGAGTGTGCGTATGGATGGGGTTGAACGCTGTGTACTGTCGATTGGCAGACCAACGGCAGACCCTGTCAAATCTCCCTGTGCCAAAATACATGTGTCATCATCACCACTATTCGTGGCAGTGGCTTCAGGTCACCTGCTGGTTTCGCCAACCCCTAACTCAGCATCTGTGAGAGGAAGACAGGAAATACACTTTACGGTCTACACATGGACACATGCACACATGCACAAATGAACACATGCACACATGCACACATGCACACAGGAACACATGCACACATGCACACATGAACACATGAACACATGCACATATGCACACATGCACACAGGAACACATGCACACTTCTCACTACAGCAGATACACACACACACACACAACAGTGTCAGCATGCAGAATATGTGTTGATCAAGTCCATGCAGTGTGAGTGTCGACAGCCATAGTTAATGACAGTGTACATGGCTGTGGTGCATGTGTGTACATGTTCAGTGATTGCCTACACCCTGGAACACAATGTGTTCAAGGACACAACATTTCTGTGCAAGAATTATAAGCTCTGAAGTGTCCTGTGCACCATCACTCACAGGTATACATACCATGGCTGCATGTGTTATCTGTGTGTCACATGTATTTCCATGTCTGAATGCAGTGTCTGTGTCTGTAGCAGATAATTGTGGACACAGGTGTAGCACTTGCATGCTATGTACACACACTGGATGAGTAGTGCATGTATACGTGATGGAATACCAATCCTGGACATGGCCATTGTACAGTAGTTATGGTGAGTGTGGGTCATATTCCAGATATGCCAGTGCCAGCCATTACATTGCATGGTACATGACTGCAACATTCAACATCACGCATACCCAATGTGTGTCATGTGACCTATATACCCAATATCATTCCAGGACAAATATGTGTCACTTTGTACAGAATGCGACTGCTATGCATATTGTGTATAGTTGCATATGTTTGCATACACACAACATGCTATGCATAATGTGTATAGGTGCATATGTGTGCACACACAACATGGAGGTGCAAAGCAATGACAGCTATGTGTAGTACTGTGGTCACTGTAACTGTATGGGGTGTAGTACCATTAACCATCATCATCATGCATCATGTGGTCACTCAAGGCCACTAAAGTGTGCTAGACCACCGCCTAGCATGCTGTACCTGAACCGCAGTGCCGTGGCTAAGTTCACAATTACACAGCCACATTGCACAAGGGTGTGTGAGGTGCCCAATAGGAAGCATTGCCTAACATGACTGTGTTATGTGTTGAAGAGTGCTGCACAGCCCCATGCTAGGCCCCTACCCCTCAGGTATATTATGTGTGTGTGGATGACATGTGGGATACTGAAGTGTGACCTGGCAGCGGGTGTCTGGTTACACTATGTGTAGCATGTTGAGGTGTACTGCATATGACAAACATGTTATGTTGTGTACATGTGTATGAACTATGCCTATCCAATGTGCAGTACAGTGTTGCTACATTTGTGTCTGGTGCTCTGTGCATTGCATGTGATTGAGGCAGCTACTGACTTTACTGAGATGTTTAACGTCTCACAGCAAACATGCACAGCATGCCTTATGCGTAGGTGTGTTATGTGTACATGGCCTACACCTCACCTATGACATGCACATTGCAATATCAATTTTAAAGTGTTAACACACTCACCAGCATGTATCGTCTGCCCTGCTGTCACACCAGAGGGACCTACAAGAATATGACACAGTTTGTCAGTGGCCACAGCTGTGGCATTGCTACTGTGAGTGTGCTAAGCTACAGTAGAACAACAGGCATAGGTGTATGGATACTATACAAAATATCAGTATTGCACACAATAGGCAGCACAACTGCTAAACACAGTACACATCTCACATATGCATAATCTAACTATACAGGTAACAGTAGTCTACAGCTAGGGCATGTTACCTGCACGCTCGATGTCACCATGCTGGGTGGCTCTGCCCTCCATGATGACACATGTGTGATGTTGTTGCTGCTGCTGTAGGCCAGGAGTCACCACACTTAGGGGCAGTTCCTTCACTCTGGTGAGGGGGGATGTATGGCCACCCCACCACCTGTGGCAAGCTGTTGTCTATGGATATCAGATGCACACTGCCGGACATGTCTAATTAAATCATTGCAGTGATGACGTACCTGCTCATATGTCCGGTTATGCATGCCTATGTCATTTACCCAACAAACAAGTTCTTGCCACAGTGCAGTACGCTCATGCTGGTGCTGGCTGGCCTTGGAAAACAGCAGGGTATAGTGCTGAACCAGGCTGTGGTGGATTTCCTTTTCCTCTGTGGCTGTGTAGGAGGGATTCCTTTGATGAGCCATAAGCCTGGAAGACAAGTAAACGATATGTGTGAGCAAGTCATGTGGCACACTTAACATTATACAGTACAGATATCAGTTAACTGCCATATATAGCATCTGTTTGTCTGTCAGAGGATACACACATTCAATACCACATATCAGTGCTCAGCCCACAACTGGCTGACAGTGCCAGCCACACTCCATAGAAAAAAAAACAGTATACACCAGTACTCGGCACACTGTTTGGGATCCAATGCATAGCCTCATCACGGGGGTACATATCAAGCTAATGCATGAAGAAATATGTCATCCATTGCAATGAATGTGAAGTACAGTTACAGTATAACCAGTAACCCACCCTAGTCGTTGATGCCATGCCCCTACCTACCATATGTGCACAGTTGTTAATATAGCTGGCATGTATATATACATATATATATATATATATATATATATATGTACACACACATACTTGTAAACATCCATTGCTGTACATATACATGCACATATAGGCACATATACTGCCCACCTTTCATGGTGGGAATATCAATTATGAAACTGTTGTGAGACATACAATTATGTAATAATATTGCACAGTGTTGTGCAGAATGCATTTCACTGTCCTCAGGCCATATAGCTGTAGCAGACCTCACTGGCTGTAACTCAGTCCCACAGCATTTAACCACCACATGGCATATACCTGCACTGCTTGCTGTTTTCAATGCCACACACTACAACATACATAGATATGTGCACATAGCAACCTTCAACTACATATATATGTCCAGCCTTCACTAACAGTTGCAGTATGCCCCTTGCCCTATGCACATCTGCATATACATATAGATACGGACTGCTACCACATATGGAAGATTCACAGTATGTAGAGTACCCTTCAGACACATCATTTGGATGCCAGCAAATACATCCCTGTTACATACATTACCTTTGTATTTCTCACCTCTGTCTGTTGTGCATGTGATGGCCTCTGCACCAATTGGTGCCCACCATTTAGTAATTGCATGCAGCCTGATGTGTGGTAATTGCAGTTCTCACTGTGATTTCAGGACACTGCTATAAAATGATAGGTTAGGTAGGTGTAGGCCTTTCAGTTTTGCAAGGTGGGGACCATGCTTGTTTGCTGTGGACACTGTTGTGTCAGTCAGAAGGTTGGTATATGTCTCATATCTGAAACTGGGTTGTAGCCAGTGAAATGCATGTTGTACTGAAACCTGACTGTTGCTTCTTCCAGTACACTCTTCTCAGTGTGTAAGTTTACTCATACCTCCTAATGTTAACACTGGATACATGGGAGTATGTACTTTCTTTTGGAATTAGGGAATTAACTGGCATACTACAGTAGTTATTGCAATGTATTCCTATGGCTTTCCTGTTTTCCCTTTACATTCACTCCTTGTAATGCATGTTATATTTCTTTATTGCAATGTATTCCTATGGCTTTCCTATTTTCTCTTTACATTCACTCCTTGTAATGCATTTTATATTTCTTTCAGCACCAAGTTATTGTATGTCTGCTGTGGCTTAGTGGAACATCATGCAGACTGGTGAGTCTAAGGTGTGGGGGTTGAGACTGACAAGGGTATTTTATTTTGCTGCTGAGCAGTACAAGGGCCTTGTCATACAGAGTGACTAAGGCACTTTTAAGCAGTTGTAAGCGGGTTTGCGCGGGTTGGTGCGACTCTTAGCGATGCTTAGTTAAGCTTGGCTTAGCTTATTTTATGTTAGCAATACTAAGCTAAGCTTGGCGTAGCTTATCATATCTTAGCAATGCTAAGCTAAGCGCACACATGTGCACACTGGTGCAAACACGCTTACTACTGTTTACAAGTGCTCACTCCCGCTAACCCCCGCGCTCATTCCTTTGACAGAAAAGCAAATGGGGAGATAGGAATTTGGTGATAAAGGGTGCACAAAGTGGGGAAGACAGTAGGGAAACCAGCTTGGGATGTACACGATGTGTGTGGAGAAGGTCCATAGCTGCCCATTTCTTTACCAGCAACAGCTGTGCATATGCAATATATTAGTTGGGATATTTGAAACCTTCCACCCCTGAGAGAGGGGTGAGGACAACTAAGTATGTTGTACTACCAGTTATGAATATCAGGCACATGCACTGTTTGTGAAGTGCTATACTGTCATTAGTACTTTACTCACTTCTGAACAGTTTGTGGTTTGTTTGTGTTGACATTAGCACAGTCTGCTCAGGACAACTGGACATATTTCTGTACTGTGTATGCCTACCTACACCCTTGGTTGTGCCTGACTACATGGATATATAGTACCTTTGGGTAGGGGTGCAGAACGGCAGAGTGCATTATTTATTATCGTGTGATGTTTATCTTACTGAACATGCAGAGTTGCTGTGTACCTGTAAGTCTATGAAGGCTTGTAGTCTGTCTGAGTAGCTCCCACCTGTGGACATATCCAGATGGTAGACAGAGGTCAGCCTAGTATTCTTTGACTGTGCACCACAGCAGTATTTTCAGCACCTGAACAATGGCATTGTCACAGGTGGTTGCTAGCAGTACATGGGTACATCCTTTGATATTTCTGTGTTGTACTTCTACATAAGGGCATGCTTGTGGGATTCAGTCTACAGCTATTTGCAGAGTGTGTAATGACAGACAAGCTGATATGACTGTGTGTTTCTGACTCTTCCAGGCCTCAGATACTCTCACGTATATATTTGAACAGCCTCAGGGAAAGGTACATATAACTGGGATACACCTGTCATATAGTTCAGACATTTTTGCAGATCAGACTTTGGGGGATTCAGAGCATATCTATTACTACACCTTTTCTGACGTGCAAGCAGTGTCTGCTCTCACTTATTGACATTTGTCATTAAGTGAGATTCAACACCTTTCTGCCTACTGTTAGTACATTTCACAGGGAGTCAGAGGAGCACAGCTAACATTTGTTTACAAATCAGGGTCATCACTGTAGAGCAGTCACTGTTGGGAGGTCTGGCCTGTGACCTATGCAAATATGCCAGTGTTTATCCTGCTCTGATACTGTGTGGGGTTTGTAAGCTGCTACTGTAACCTTATTCCCTACTAGCATGGTTGATTCTCTTTTCACAGTCATGTCATCCAATTCAACAACACATGCTGGTTAAGGTCCGCAGAACAAGATTTGTGTTATGCCATTCCTATTTTCCCTTTACATTCACTCATGGTAATGCATGCTATATTGCTTTCAGCACTAATCTATTGTATATCTGCTGTGGTGTAGTGGTACTTCATGCAGACTGGTGAGTCCAAGGTCCCGGGTTCGAGACTGACAAGGGTATTTTATTTTGCTGCTGAGCAGTACAAGGGCCTTGTCATACAGAGTGACTAAGGCACTTTTACGCAGTTGTAAGCGGGTTTGCATGGGTTTGTGTGACACTTAGCAATCCTTAGCTAAGCGCACACAAGCTCACACCCGCGCACCCCTGCTAACTACTGCTTAAATGTGCTTAGTCCCGCTAACCCCCGCGCTAATTTCTTTTAAAGAAAAGAAAATGGGGAGATAGGAAAGTGGTGAAAAAGGATGCACAAAAGATAGAGACAGTAGGGAAAACAGCTTGGGATGTGCAGGATGGGTGTAGGGAAGGTCCATAGCTGCCCATTTCTTTACCAGCAACAGCTGTGCATATGTTTGAAATTTGTGTGAAATTTGAAACCTTCCACCCCTGAGAGAGGGGTGAGGACAACAAAATATGTTGTACTGTCAATTAGAATAATCAGTTTACATGTCCAGCGGACATGTGTGTGAATTGGGCAGCTATGTATGGGGCGTAAGTTTTTTGTGGGAGCAGATTGCCCTTTTTTTATTTTTTTTTTTTCAGGTGAGAGTGGAATGTGAGGTAGAGGATGTATATATATTTGGGGAGGTAGGTTGGGGAGATAAACAGACAAGACAAACAAGATGCATACAGGGGCGGAGTTTGACACATGGGGTGAGTGAACACAATTGATGTCGAAGGTTGTTTGGAAATTGCAAGCCCATGAGCACACAGATGGTAACAGTGGAACTGAGATCCCCACCCATGGGCAGTCACCACTGCACCTTCACAGCCCCGAAGGTGGCTGTGCTGGGGGCTGAGTAGGACGGGCAGGCTCACCCGAGAGACGTGCCACTCTCGCCTCAAGCTGGCGTAGGGGATCAGCGACTGAACGCTGGATCTCCCTACGCACCACAGCTTGGACCTTTCGAAGGGTGACAAGTGGCCCTTCTTAGCCCACACTTGCACGGGGGGATGAGCCCCTTCCCCTGCAGCGCTTCCACCTGAAGGTGGCACAGGACCAATGGAGGAGGGGAGCCTGGGCTGGGCACCAGAGCTGCTGGTGCCAGGTGCACTCGCCAACTGAGGAGGGACAGGTGGGTCCGCTGGGACCGGCCTTCAAATACGTTCTGTAATTAGGTGTGTTTAATTACAACATAAACAACAACATTCCAGATTAGTTGTAACAGCATGCAGTAATATTCCCATTAACTCAACACACCAAGGTTCCAACAGTTGAACAGCAAGCATAACACATGCATATATTGAACGACAGTGGATATTCCAACAGCATGCAGGGATGTTTGGTAGCAACAGGCCACCATGAACGTGATGTTTGAACAGGGCACATGCATCAACATCATTGCAAATATTTATAAAACAATAGGACATATGTCCCAACAAATATTTAAGTTTACACATACCCACTTAGGTGTGGATTTGCATGGTTTATGCACATATGGTAGGGTGTAGAAAAAAACCTCTGTTAACATCTTATAATGACCTTTTAGTCTACACTACATTCCCAGTGACTGCAAGTGTATATCCCCTACCTGTATTATTACACTTGCCACCATGCATTAGGTTGTGTCATGGGTTTGGCTAGTTTAATATATGCCTGACCTATATCTGACATACTAACTGTCCAGGATGCAGATGTTACTGCTACATATTTCTTATTTGCATTTATATTTCTTTATCTACATATCTGGGATGTTTTCACATGACATTTTCACTTCGATTTGTACAGAACCCTGCATTTCTTGACACACACTCACATTTCTGGTGAATAATTACATGCTACACCTGTGCCAGGTTTACTTATTCATGCCAGCCAGTAACTGACTATTGTGGACTGTATATATGTTTCACAGCTACTAGCACTTCCATCACCCACTTTATATGGGACTGCATAACTCTGGGTTGCCAGCACATTTTCAAACAGTACTGTTTGTATAATGCAAAGGTACAACAACATTTCAGACTCTGTGACACAGACACACTCTGGGTTTTAGACCTTTATTAATGACATTGCACACTTTTCCACAGGCTCACTCCTTTATTTGTTTTAACGGTGTTTATGGCAGACATGTTCAAGACATATTATACCTTTATTAATAGGTTAGAACAATCTTTTTTCAGGCTCACTCACTTATGTTATATGACAGTGCCTGTAGGGATATTATTCCAGACATATGATACCTTTCTTAATAGGTTGCTACACTCTTTTTCTGCCTCTCTGACGTTTTTATCTGACAGTACATGCAGAGGACTTATTCAAGCAATTCTATGGCTGTTTTATTGGACTACAACACTTTCTTTCATGCTCCCTCCCATATTTTATATAACAATACATGCAGAATAATCACTAACCTGCCTGGTGGCGCAGCCTTAGCAGCCTATCAGCATAGGCTTGCTGATTCGCAGCACGGTCACCTGCAGCTGTAAAGTAAATGAAGGGATATTGAGACATACCTATCCGTTATACATACTCCATTATCAATTCTTACATACTGCATTCCATGGTTACATACTCAGTTGTGGGGCATTCTGCATCCCACAGGCCTCCTGTATGTACTGGTTCAGGCGGTCCTGCTTTCGTCTCTTCAGGTCTGCATGGTGGTGACGGACCTGCTCACCAGTCTGAGGAACGCCTGTGGCACTGGTGAGGTTATGAGCTAACCGGTTCCAAGCCTCTGCCTTGTACTCCATCCCTTGGAAATGGCCCTGCAGGAGTCTTGTCTCATGATGGTGGACAAGGAGCCCAACCATGTATTTGGACTCCTCGATGCCCCAACGTTGCGCTCGGAAGCATGAACCCTCTCCTGCACCTGCCATTCTGACTGCAAATGTGAGCTACACTCTGTTATGGCGAGTATTCCTGCCTATGGGGCTTAAATATGCCACATTTCCCGCACTTTTTTGTGATTGGCCATTTTGTAAAATTCTCGGCTGACTGCAGACCTGCTTAGTAATGGTTAAACTACCATTCGTAAGTTTATGAATGTTAATAGTGGCTGCTTTCCCTATGTTGTCATGGCTTAGTGGTTCTGTACTTTGATTATGATGCAAAGTGTCCTGCATTCGAGCCTTGTCATTCTTTTATTTTAATACTGTCTAGACAGGCTAGGGGGTGTGGCTGCATTTAAGCAACTTAGCTCTACGTTGCTCCCTGGTGCCCTATGGTGCCCTGGTTGGCACGGTGCGCATGTCCGCGCAAACACATTGCGCTGGGTAAAGCGCTTTTAAACTTTGGGCAACTCTATTGCACTGGGTAAAGCGCTATTAAACTATGGGCACCTGTGTTTAGCTGTGTAAAACGTTGCTTAACAGCAGGCTATTATATATCTGGGTCCTTTAAAAATATATATTTTGTTCACTGATGCATTGGCCATGTCACTGCTTTTAATAAAATTTTAATCATATATGTCTGGTATTATTTCAAATACTGATTTAAAACATAAATAAGAAGGGGAGCGGTGGGACTCGAACTGTGAATGCCTTCTCTTTGTGCATATGCTCTACCATTACGCTATTGCTATTTTGGATTAATTTGCATAAGTAGTTCTTATATGCTCTTCAATGTCACAGTTGCTAACTGTGGTTAAGCAGTGGGCACACCTGCGCAAACAATCGCAAATACGGGCAGCTATATCATGGATTTAAATAAAATAAATTTAATATTTTACATTTTATAACTGTGATGGGGGTTTACAGTGTCAGGGAGTGTGGTGTTGGGTGCAAGTACATTTGAGCAAACTCGCTCTTGTCTGTTGACATTATGCTGTTTAAAACCTTGCAGGGCCATGGACTTTTAGACTGCTCGGCAGTCGGACACGCCCCCTGCTTGCCTACTCAGTCTGTGTAAGAGTTACGGATGAGTCAGCATGCCCTCATGAATATTCATGGCATGCTGATGTCATACCGTTCAACTGCAGCCTCCGAGTAAGACATATTAAGTCTTACATGGAGGTTTCGTGAATCCGGGGGTATGTCTTTTTTAAATTTGTAGTATTTTGTGGCATGCATGATGTTAACAGTTTGAAATCTGAGGAGCTGCTTTGCCAAGTCTTGAAATGTGAAGACTGAATGGAAAAAAAATCTGGACTTACATATGCTAAGTCCAAGACTGAAGTTTTTTTTGAATATTCCCTTTTCTCTGAGTTATGGTTATTTTGGAGTTGGCATAAATAAGGTTGAGGAGGTGGGAGCTTCTCCCAACATTGCAGGTGCAGGGCAAATGCCCCTCCTTCAAAAAAGAGTGATGTTCAGTAGTTGTTCTTCTCAACATTTTTGTTCTTCATTAGGCATGTCAGGACTCTTCATTTTGAATCCTGACATTTCAGTAAGTACCTGCATGATAACAGCCAATGGATTGTGTGTGAGCTAGTTGTTGGTTTTTTTTTTTTTTTTTTGGTTCAATTATTTTTGTTGTGATAATTTTTTAGTTTGATTATACAGCATCTCTCACACACACACACACACACACACACACACACACACACACACACACACACACACACACACACACACACACATGCACACACACAAATATATCTCTATCTCTATTTCCATCTATAGCAATATCCCTCTAGCTATATAAATATATATGGGCTCATGTTAACTTACTGAAATGCAATATACTGAAAGTCATAATTCTGAATGTATAATGCTGACATGTTAACACATTGTAGTCAAAATACCTACTCTTCTACATTTGTAGAGTGATGGAATTTCCTCCTGTCCTGTTGGACTCATGTTAGTACTCATTTCGCTAATATTGAAGTGACATTGTTTGGTTTTATACTATCAATCCCATGTTCACTTTACTTATGTGAGTGAATGAGAAACCTGCCACTATTCCTAACCCTAGCATGGCACATTTCTTAGCCAAAAACCCTCTCGCTAACAATATCACTTTTCAGACAAGCTAAGTCTTCTAAGTGATATTATTTATGTATTTATTTATTTTCATAGTTTCTGATTGCAAAATGAAAGTTTTTTTTCCTTTGCAATTTTTTCTTTTTTTTTCTCATTTTAGTTAAGCTTTGATGTGCATAAATCAATGTTTTGAATTATGCAGTTTCTGCAAATCAGTTAGGGTTAACACACTCTAGTAAAATGTTGAGTTTGAGTAAGGTATTTATACATTTAAATGTGCCTTGGGATTGGGAATGAAAAATCCACAAAGTCTTAGTAAGAGAATTCGATATCCAAGTGAAAGTTCAGAAAGGTAAGCAGAAGCTTACTTAAGCGACCCTGGATGTACAGTGTCTGACAGCCCAGTTGGGATATTTTTTGGAGTATAACTAGAGGAAAAATCTGAACTATACTGAGCTGGAATCAAGGTCTTGTTGAGGCCTACAACTTGAGATTTATGAAAAGCAGCTTGGTGGGGCTGAGCAGGGCTGTAAATAGTTGGCATTAAGTAAATAAAGGTGCAGTTTTATTTTTGTTTTGAACTTCAATCTAAGTGGAATATTATTAGCATTTATCTGCAGATTAAACCTAGGTTAATACAAGTCGATACTTTCAGTGGCGGTGTGTATGTGGACAGCTGACTAGGAAATTGCAATATGCCATTCCTCTCATTACCCCACAGCCAAGTGCATTATATTTTGGGCTACTAACTCCTCATTGTACTGCTGCTATTGTTTCCCTGACATTTTTCTGCTGCTGGACTTAACTTCTTCTATTCCTTCCTGACTACTCCATTCATAGAAATCTTATTGAAAATGCTCATTGAATTGAAACTGTTGAGAACTTTGTGCACTTGTAACAACATTTGAGTGTGCTGATCAATGAAGCTGTCAACTCCATGAAATAATAACCAAGGAAGATGATTGAAAATCCTGTCTAATAGCTTTTGAGCAGTATACTGATGTATAGAGCAACAACCAGACTAACTTATTAAAATGATGACTAAAGGTTAATAGCAACAGCAAAATGAAAAATGTTAACAATGTTAGAAGTCGACAGGTGAGTACTGCCTAGTAATATAAAAATAGGTACTGCAGACCACTCATAATAACTCTAATAATCCAGAAACATTTGTACAATGCTTACTAAGTAATGAGAGAATGTGCAAAATGAACTGTTTTGCTTGTAAATCCAAAATTACAGAAAAAATATGCCATCTTCTGCAAAACAAAAAAACAAGTAATGTGCTCATTCTTGGTAGATGTGCTGGTGGGAAGTCATATTGCATAAATATGAGGTACTAATACTAAAGAGAATTTCACTAGTAGAAATGTAACAAACAAAGTGCATACTGTTAACACTACACATTTATAGTAGTCAACCTTAATTTCAATGCAATAGTTAATGAAGCCAAACAACTTAACAAAATGTTTGTTGAACATTTCAACCTTGAGAATTCAATGAACCATCCCAAAAGGCTAAAAGCTCAGTCAGGTAAATGGACTCAGTAAAGCCTACACAGTGCTCTAAAACCATGTGCAGGTCTGTAAAGCCTACACAGTGCTCTAAACCCATGTGCTACCATATCTGGCACAGCTCTCAACTCTGTCATAGGTTTTCTAGGGAACATATCCCACAATGTCATTTACTGGGGGATGATCGGTATGCACTGAGACGTGGCTGATGACGCCTATCAGAAATGCACATAAATCCAGCAAAGAACTCTATAATGAGGCACATGCTCAAAGAAGAAATATCACAGAGCATGTGTTTGGGCTGCTGAATCATGGTTCTGGTGCCTAGATACATCGGAGGAGCTCTGTAGTACAATCCCCATACCTATGTTAATATTTTCACTGTCTCTGCTATCCTTCACAATATTATTCTGAGAAAAGAGTTTCAATAGGAACACCAAGGGGAAAGGACACACATACCACCACCACTTGCAAGGTCACCACAACCACATACAGGTGAGGAGTCAGAGGGAGAGCTGCCATCTGCTGGTGGTGTCCATAGACGTAGGTGTGCACAATATGCCCTCATCTTGGCCAACAGGCAATGGCTAACACACATGCTCAGCAATTAAGGGAGTGCAACTATCATCATATTTAGATAACTACAGTACAATTGATGCCAGGCAACGCTCACAACTTTACTTACCCATATAAGGGCTGTGTACTGCTAACATCACACAGAGTCAGCCCAAAATTAAAACACTTGTATCTGCCATGGTTAAGAACACAGGTGAATGCTAGATCATTGCATACTGTTACTTGCTAATGTAATTAAGTAGAAGGTGGGTGAGTTTTACAGCAATGACATCAATATGTGACAGTCGATAAATATGCTCTCTATACAGAGTACAAAAACCTGTAAGAAAGAAGTACAATTTTCAAAAGATCATCACCAACACATATACACTAAGCAGTCAGTCAGCTATGCACCCTGGGCATTAGACAAAAGACTTATACATCCCTGAATTCAAAAGATAGAATCAAGGATATAGCACAGTTATCATTATTTGCACAGGGTGTTGTGTGTGGGGGGTGGGGGGCAGGAGGCCTAGGCTTAAACAAAAGGTATTGAGCGCGTGTGTGTGTGTGTGTGTGTGTGTGTGTGTGTGTGTGTGTGTGTGTGTGTGTGTGTGTGTGTGTGTGTGTGTGTGTGAGTCAGAAAGGCAGGCAGGCAGCAATTCTGATAAATTATCAAATGGACACCAAGTCAGAATGAGGCATAAGCCTCACAAATGTTCTGACAAGTTCTGATACCCTTGATAAGTGTAAGCATGGGCCTGGGAGATGAACCATTTACAGGTTACTTGTTTGAATTAGAAACATAGGTGCCAAACCAGGGATGAGTTTCCGATTTCCCATCCAATTGTCCAAGTTGCACTTGAATTGGGTTAGGAAGGAACTCTGCTTCCCATGGATGGGGACCATGTTCCATAGACAAGGTAGTCTCTGGGATACATACCTATCTCTCCAGCAGGTCCTATTTATATCACAAGCAAGGTTTAAGTCTTTGGGTAATTCTGGCACTGTTTGTTTTGTGGATATGCAGGAGGTCCATCAAAGTGGGGTCTGACAATGCCCTGTATGCCAGGCATAGATCTCCCCTCAAAAGCCTGTAGGAGATAGAATACAGGGATAGGGCCTTGAGGGAGTCTGCATAGGACATATTACTTACACACTGTATTATTTTATTGAGGAACCTCTGTGGACATTCCAGATGTTGGATATGCCTGTTTAGGTACATACCAAAGAGGGCATTGTACTCAATGATAGGTCTGATGAATGCTCAATACAGTGGAACAATGACTTCCTTGGACTTAGATGCCATACCTTTGTTTATAAGTTGCACACTCAAGGTGAAATATGTGTGTGAGAGTCTGCAAGAACACAGCCAAGCTTGGTGCTAGATCTACACCCTGGTATTTTGGACAGGGGTGAACCATGAATATTAGAGTTAACAGTTCATCTTTGTCACTCCTGACCATGAGAATTGGCTCTACCAGACGTTGCACTGGCATGTCCATTCTCATGGTCAGAAGTGCTGCTGCTACCTGAATGTGACGGATGTCTGCTGAATGAGCTCTCCTGATTAGTATGCCCAGGACCATGACCCCACGGTCTACCAGAGCTGTGTGTGGACACCTCACTGACAGAGCAGTGGAAGTAGTGCCACTACAGGAAAGTGATCATGAACAGCCACATTGGCTAACATCAGATGATGCTCCTGACCTACATCCATGTGGATGCTGCTCCCATCCTAGCAGATGTTCCATCACAGACACTGCCCATTCCGGTGTGTCATTTACCCAGTCCATTGAATCAGCCACATAATGGAAGCAGTCATGCACATCAGCCTGTGCCACATCTACACACCTAAGCATGTCCTCAGCACCCTAGTGGAACATGCCTGTATCTCCATGATGGTTGTAAACATACATCAAGTGGTACATAAAGACACACCAGGATTAGGTTTAGATTTACCCCTAAAAACACTCCTGCATGGCACCTCACCCACACTTTGACTATGGCCAGAGTCAATTAGCACTGAAGCTGCAATAAACAGACTACCCTGATTAAGTGTGTCACCCTCCACCTGTCCAATATCTGAGGGCTCAGTGGAATAGGTATAAAAAGCCTTCTGTCTGTGTCTGAAGGAAATACAGAGAATGGCTGATTGTCAACCTCTGTGTCAGATTCAACCTCTGAACTTCCTGACTGTGCCTTTGTTTGGCCACCATCATCATCAGAGTCTGCTGATACTATGACATTAAGTGGTAAGAGTTCTACACTTTCTCTGTCAGAATCATCTCTGATAATAAGCAACAAACACAGGAATTAAATTAATACTGCACTAAATATTTAAACAGTTTATATGATAACAACATAACACTGATCACACTATGGCAGATAGTACAGCAATAAACACACTCAGTATACCCACCTTACACATGCAGATAAATACATTTATATGTGCCACATGGTCATCAATAATCAATTAAAAATGTTTAGATTACCATGTGCAGATGACTCCACACTTGTTAGGGAGGATGGTCCTAGAAGAAATGAAGCAGCAATTGCAATAACACAGGGGGACAGTGAATACACAATTTTTGCCTAAATGTCTATTAACAATAGTTTTACCTCAAACTTGGCTGACACATTCACCCATAGCCCATGTGTAATGAACAAAAAAGTGTCATTAAGTCTAGTAATTTATCAATAGGGTGATAAAAAAACAGGGACTGTTAGTTATTTCTTTCTGTATTTTACTATACAAGGAAATCTTACAACTTGCTATATGTTAGCTTACTTGGAAGTTCCACCTGGCACTTAGTTTTCCTCCCAGACACATCAGCACCGACATCAATCACATGTTGTTATACAGTTTCCACTGAGCTCTCTCGATCTTTGACAATGGAAAGGAACTCTTTATTTGGTGTCATTGATGACGTAGTAGTAGACCAGCTGTTCATGGGCTTTTGCAGCTGCTTTCTCCTGGACAGATGAAATCATATCAGTAGCTCTATGATGCACCTGATTATAACTCCTTGTCTGACTCTACGACATTGACATCATTGACTATCTGGTTCCAAATCTGCATTCTGTCAACCACATCCTCATCTCCTCTCTCAAGCAGAAAGGTGCTATGGTACCTGAATGACTGGATTATCACATCTTTTTCTGAAAGGGGGTTTATGTGGAGTTGTACATTTGGATGCCATAATCCTATGTGACATATAACAGTGAATGATACAACATATACATATCTGATACATAAATTCTTGCTGATATCCAGATATATTTTCAACATTAAGCATTGGAGACACATATTTCAGTTATTAAAATTGAAGGTTATGTGGTTGTATCATATCACACTCGGACACAAACCAATGTTTGGTCCAAAACAAGGAATACCACATTACTGATGCATTGCTTCCCATAGAAATAACAGGATGACTACACATGTTCTAGAGCAAACCTCTTGAAACAGAACTTTTCTTTTGGCAACATCCACATGGTACTTGAGTCCCCCGCCCCTGAAACAACAAGCAAATGAAAGTTTGTGCAGACCAAGGAATACCACATAATGCAAGTGTTATATATGCTTTCAACACTCTCCTGTTTGGAATCTACTTCTCTGAAGTCCAGGCCAACACGAAGGGAATCTGGATGACAAAGTTCGCAAATGATTGCAAGTTGGGAGCTATTATTAACTCCCCAGTGATATTGACATCCTACAGAAAGGCCTCACTGAGACCAACGACTGGTGTCAGAACCATGGCCTTTAGCTCAATGCCAAAAAATCTGTTTTCCTTCCCTTTGGGAAGAATTCAGTTCCCATGAATTACCACATCGATGGTAGTCCACTGAACACAGAAGGCATTATAAGAGATCTGGGAACACAGGCTGACAGCAACCTCTCTTTCGACCACCACATTTCCACTGTGGTCAGAAAGTCCTTCTATGTGGCACATCTCATTACTAAGGGTTTTGTATCCAGGAAAAAATATGTCATTGTCTCCCTCTACTCTTCCTTCATTAGGCCAATCATCGAGTACAATGCCCCATTTGGCATGTACCTCACTAGACACCTGCAACAACTGGAGAAGCCGCAAAATTACCTCACAAAGAGGATTCTAGGCCTTAAACACTTGTCCTATATGGATAGACTCAAAAAACTCCAACTATTCTCTGTCTCATATCGCCTACTTAGAGGCGATCTCTGCTTGACTTACAAAGCCATGTCTGACCCAGCTTTGTTAGAAATGCTACATGTAAAGAAATCTCAATCCCTCCACACCACACACTCCAAAGACCTCAACCTCATTACCACAATCAACAAAATGTGCTGGAAGGACAGGTTCATAACTCAGAGACTGGGCCATGCTATGGAATAGACTTCCCATACATGTCAAACAGATCACCTCACTGACCCTCTTCAAGAGAAATCTTGATGAGTGGATGGGAAATAGAAAATTCACTGTGGGGATCACTCCAGTGGCTCTGTGACAGAGGCACTGGGAACTAAGGTCAGGTGGCATGATGCCAGGGTAATCCTATGGGCTAGGCTAGTAAAAGCTCCAGGGCCATTAGCCTAGTACACACCTATGAACCTGTGAACCTATGAACACAATTCTAACAATGTGTACACATTTACAACAGAAAAATCAATTTTATATGATTTTATATGATCGTCACTGTGCCCAGCACTCCCATGAAGGTGTATATGGGCCATCTTAGAAGCATAACACCCCTGTGTCATTAACAATATAGTATATTACATTTCCCTGAAATAACATAGAAGATTGTAAGATAAGCAATTTTAACAATAACACTTGTGATGAAAGTTAATAAGCTATCTGAGAAAGTAAATGCCTGCCAAAAATGTGTATGCCAACAGTGAACTATGAGTGCATACAGATGAAAGTCCCAGTTTCTAATGAATATATACAAAAATTTTCTTTGTAACACACTAACAAATCTAGAATGTACTTGAAAAATATAATCATACCTTAGCAAGGCAGAAGCCTTCTCTGCAGATAAATCAAAAGGAATAACAATCTTCTGTGTTCTCCAAATATACAGGTCTCCTCACCTTCAATTCCGTAGCTACATGGTCAACATTTTCTAGTGTTGATTCAGGCCTCTGAGCACGATTCAGATGCAAAGGATGTGTAAACTTATTAGAATTGCTGAATCCCAAACTTTTGACTTCACGTAGCAGGTGTAAGCATAGTGTAGGTTCTACCTCATTGTTAGTTGTTAATGGATTACCACTATGAATGATTTGTGGGAGGGAGAAGGAAAACACAACAAAAATTCAGACTACCTTACCTGCAGTGGGAGTATCACCTAGGATGTACTTACAAAATGTATAAGTAACTTTAGCAAGCTTCTAAATGGACGTGAATAGTACACATTTCTCATTTTTGTTCATTAATAGACAAACTCTCCCGCCTTTGGTGAAAACTGTTTTTCACTGTCATGTAATTTTATCATACATTTAAAGTCAATAATACAAAATGCCCTATAGACTGCATGCCTGAGTGTACAACACAGCTAAGAGAAGAATGAACACAATACAAAGAGAAGACAGAGCTGATTGTTGCAAACAATATTCATGAATGGTTGTGTGATCACTCATTGCACTAAATATGTAAGCCACACATGTAGAAATAAATGAGAGTGTACAAGTGTATATGTCTTGTTAATACTGTAGAAGAAATGGGACTTGCTTGTATGCACAGTAATTTGTTTTCCTGCTGCAAAGTTGTTTCTGTCGCAAAGAGAGCTAAGACACTCCTAGAGTGTTTTGTAGGTTCATTAGCATAATAGTTTAAATCCTGAGTTGTGTAAAAATCTGTATGTGTGGTAAAATGTTTTTTGTAATGTTGTTTATCTTTCCTTTCCTTTTTTTTTAATTAATATTTGTGAGGCATGCAACTTAGAGCAAATACTGTGAAATGGATAAATAGTTTAAAATGAATCGAGGTTGCTTCTATGATAAGGACATTGTAAAATAGAGGTGTGAATCAAGTGTGTGTGTGTACCCCACCTAGTAAACACTATAAAGCACTCAGCACATAGACTATGTAGATCATGGTTCAATTCCCACATTTATCTTTTAATGATGAAAACTAATAAACACTTTTTTACGAGAATAATGCATCTTGAGCTTTGCCTGTCTTGTTGTTCATTGCTCACCTCTGTGTAAAAATGTGTAATGCTGCAGACAATAGCAGATATTATCATTTTTGGAAAAGCTACTGGGCCGGTTTCATGAAGGCTTGCACGGAGTCTAAGAGTAGAGTAAGACTCCAGCAAGCCAACATGTCTGCCGAGCGATCCAGGAACAGCCAGTAGGGGAGTGCAAGAGAGCTCCTAAAACGACTCTTGCACGGACAAGGTTAGTTTATGCAAATTACCTCATTTGCTGCTGAAAGCTATGCAAATGAGGTAAATTTGCGATCCAGGAAACACTAACCTGTCCGAGTAAGAGTAGTGTTATTTGCAGAAATGTACTCGGTTGGCAACTGAGTACCGTTATGCAAATAGCAAAACGGAGCCATGACAGCTCCAAATAAAGGATGCATCCAGTTGAGGAAGCATGTCAATGGCCAAATATATGGCCATTGGCATTTTTATCCGTTGCAAAATAATAAAAAATAAATTTTTTTTCCCTCGATCTCTGATGTTTAAGCAAACGTGCGCTGCTCTAAAAAACAGAAAAACAAAAAATAAAAGCCACAAATAGGGATTTTATTCAAAATATTCATCTGCCATGCAGGTGAATGGCAGGCTGAAGACAACATGTCTACTTAATAGTGGTTGCTAAGGAGGGGAGCTCAGTCTGAGAGATGTAACCAAGCATTAGTAGGCAATCCAATACAAATGAGTATAAGGATAGTGAATCCCAAATTTCCCTGCAATGTGAACCATGTCTGTAGAGTGTAAGAGTAGGATTAGGGGAGTAACAGAGTAGAAGATAGGTGACATCATGAGGGGGTATGTATCAAAAAGACTGTAAGCTTATTGGAGCAGAGTGGCATGTGTTTGCTGTGAGTTACTCAGGACTGGAAGAGGCGTGTCTACAGTTGTCTAAACTGGAACCCAGAAACCAAAGGTGTACGCCGTGGCTATCACTAAAGTTTCTTGCAAAGCTGCTTACACTATGTGCATGCGTGTGCACGTCAGTGAACCCGTTAAGCCTGTGTGCACGTGTGTGCACCCGTGTAAGCCTGTGTAAAGACGTCTAAGCTTGTATGCACGAATGTGCACCCGTCTAAGCCCATGTAAGCCTGTGTAAGCCTGTGTGCACGCGTGTGCGCTCGTGTGCATGTGTTTGTGCGGCGCTGTCCCCTGTGGAAACAGAAATGGGGAAAGGACGTAGTAGGAAGTTAACCAAGGAGAACTAGCAGAGCTTCCAGATGAAATCAATCAGAATCAGCCAATTACACAGGCAGTACACTAGCTCAGCCCAGCCCAGCACTTAAAACTCTGCAAACAACATTCCCCCATGGTTTTCTCAGAAACACTGCAACACTGCAGTTTACAAAGAGAAGTGAAAACTTAAAAAGCCTAACTGAGGCAGAAAAATGTTAGGGGCTGCCATTGCTATTATAAAGCGACATGTGCAAGATGCTGAGGGTGGTGCCATTGCAAATGCTGCTGAGCAACCCACAGTGAGGAGACGGAGAAGAGTGTACAGACCCAGGGTAACCTACCAGGGGCTACATGAGCTGGAGATAGTGGAGAGCTATAGAGTGGACAGAGAGCTCCTGCAGCAAATCATTGAGCTGTGCAGGCCACGGCTCACACACAGAACCAACAGAGGGGAACCCATCCCAGTGGAAACCAAGGTATGTGTTGGCCTAAGAATACTAGCAACAGGTACCTTCCAGAGACCAACTGGTGATATGATGGGGATTTCACAGGCATCAGCATCCAGGGTACTGCACCAGTTCCTGAATGCCATGTCAGCACATGTCGGTGATCATGTATATTTCCCCAATTCCCATGAGGTATTGGCCAGCAACATGCATCTCTTCCATCAAATAGCGGAATACCCTGAGGTAGTGGGTGCAATTGACTGCACGCACATACACATCAAAGCACCAGCCGGAGAGTGGGGTAGGGCATACATCAACCGCAAGGGCTTCCACTCCATCAACTGCCAGGTCATGTGTGATGCCCAAGGCATAATACTGAATGTTTGTGCTGGCTGCCCTGGAAGCTACCATGATTCCCATATCTGGCATCTGTCACAGCTGTACCAGACATTTGCCAATGGGGACATCCCTGATGGTCACCTAGTGGGGGATGCTGGATATGCACTGGAGCTGTGGCTGATGACACCCATCAGAAATGCACACACACCTGAACAAGAATACCATAATGAGGCACATGCACAAACACAAAATGTAATTGAGTGTGTGTTTGGGATGCTCAAGTCACGGTTCCATTGCCTGGACACATCTGGTGGAGCCTTGCAGTACTCACCAACTACATGTACCCAAATTGTCATGGTATGTGCCATGCTACACAATATGATCCTGCGAAAACAGCTGCAGCAGGAACAGCATGGGGCAGGGCCAAACAGCCCCCCACCATTGCCAAGGCCTGCACAGGCACAGCATGACTTGGAGGAGGAACAACCTGAGCCTGCCCCAGTAGGCAGAAGGAGGTGTGCCCAGTATGCCTTGGCCTTGGCAAAGAGGCAACGCATAGCACATACACTGGCTCAGTAGGAACCCTGGAAATGATACCTCCCTCTGACTCACACATAAAATAATAGGGATGCCTAACTGGACATTACCTGTTTCCAAACATGTATAGGGAGTGTAGTATGTGCATCCGACATAGGCAGCCCTGCAGCACCACCTGAGGCATGATTGCCATGTTCTAAGCAATATAAAGCAGTGCTAAGCAGCTTTTACCAATATCTAGTATATGTAAACAAAATTGCTTGTGCCAACTAGCGCAACGTCGGGCAACATTGAGCAATGTTGGCCAAGGTTGCCCAAAGTTAGTTAAACATGCTCATATCTGCTTTACTGTTCCTTAAGCAGTCTGGTCTGCCCAGCATGAAAATAAAAAGCAATGACAGGGCTTGAACCCAGGATACTGTGCACTATAGTCACAGTACTGAACCACTGAGCCATGATAGCATTTCAGTGGCAAAGACACAGCAGGACAATTGTACACTAATGCAAACACAAAGGAATGCAGTATCATGCCCCTAAAGAGGCAAATGGGTAACCTCCCCCAAACGCCTATGCAGAGAGAGAACATCAGGATAGGCAGTGTGGTGTGGGTTGTGTAGGCTATGAAGTCGCAGTATAATATACGTGACATTGGACGCTAACTTCTGTAGTACAGTAGTATGCCACAAGACACTATTATAGGCAACAGTACAGACTAAAATGGTGTCCTGTCCATAGCAGTGCAGGCATAGCAAATGTGTATAAGTGTCAAGTGAAACCCACATCCTATGTACACCCACAGTAACAACCAGGTGTGCCCCCGGGTAGAAATGTACAAAGAATATCTGTCACCTCTGTATGTAGAAATGTTGATAAGTCTATGCAAACTGTCGCATGGAAGCCCTGCAGGCACAGCATGATCCCTGTTGATCTATGACACAAAGGTGAGCCCTGCTGTAAAAATACAACTAGGTTTCCATACACATATAGTATAAATGTCTATACTGGGCGTGCTCACACACTCCAACAAATGTAGTGGATTCCATTCAGCATCGCACTGAAAGGTCATACTGGGCATGCTTACACACTTAGGCAAAATATGGATGTGATAATAAGGGATCTATGGACAAATGTGGAGATACTCATCTCAACTTCCAGAAACACATTCACAAAGTGGTTGGAAAACCATGCTATGTGTACACACAAACTGCCAAGGTCTATGCATGTAGGTGAAAGGAGGTTCCAACTACTCAGCAGTCATCAGACCTGCCAGAGAGTACCACAACACACTTGCGATGAATCTGACTAGGCACGGTCAGCAGCTAGAAAGACCAATGAAGTACCTTAACAAGAGGATTACTGGGCTCAAATAGTCACCCCATGCAACGAGACTGATGTAACCCAATCTGTACTCTGTTGCATACTGTCTACTCAGGAGATCTCTGCCCAACAGACAGGTTCATGTCATGGTAACACTCAGATCTGTTCTGAGTTACAGCTCAATAGCAGTAAATGTACAGAGCCAACTGATATTGCCAACATCCTGGCAGATAGGATCACTGTTAACTTTACCCCCTCTCACCCATGAAAGAGCACATCTCTATAACAGAAGACTGCAAAGTTGCTGTCATCACGGCCGCACAAGTAATAACCACTCTCCAAAGCCAGTATCACAGCAGCCATGGGACCAGATAACTTACCAGACTGCGTAGTATCTACTTCCCTGAAGTAAACATTAACATGACAGGTCTGTGGCTGCTGAAGTTTCCAGAGTACTGCAAACTAGGAGCCATAATTGTAAACACAAAAGATGTGGACATCCTACAAAGGGGTCTCACTGAGACAGATGGTTGCTGTCAAAGCCATGGGCTCTAGCTCAATGCCAAAAGGTGCATTGTCATCCCCTTTGTTAAAAGCTTAGTAGCCAAGAACTACAACAGAGGCGGTAGTACACTTCACACCAAAAGTGTGACAAGAGACCTTGGGTCACAGGTGGACAGTGGATACAACTGTGATAATCGCATTCCCACAGTAGTCAGGAAACACTCCTATGTGGCACACCTCTTCACAAAATGTGTCTTATGCAGAATAGACGAGGACAATGTTCCCCTCTACTCATCACTCACTAGAACTATAATAGAGTACAATGCCACTGCTGCTATATACCTCACAAGACAACTACAACAACTGGAAGGCCAGCAGCAATACCTCACAAAGAGCATTAGCGGCCTGAAATACATGCCATACACAGACCATCTCAAAATGCTCCATCCATACTCTCATGCATATCACCTACTCAGAGGTGTTCACTGCCTAACATACAAAGCTATGTCAAACACAGAGCTGTTGGATATGCTCCATGTAAAACAATCACAATCCCTCCAACCTGTGGACCCAAAACCACGAGTGAAATACAAAAGGAATGGGTGTACCCATTTACCTTATGGATACCCACACCTTCAGGTTAGTGGCACAGCATGAAGCCTAGGAGACCATGCAAGTGCAACTAACATTGGCCAAAGCTGCCCATCACATTGTAGCCTGCTACAGCTCACATACCTTGTCTCAGGAACCTCACTCAGTATTCCGGAGAACAGTGGAAAGTATTAAGGTCCTATCACACACCATTATACGAGGAGATTACAACTACCCAAACAGTGAGTGGTGGAATTAGTTGTGTACAACGTACTTCGCCCAATGTTTCCTAGAGTTAAAAAACACTAACACCCTGGAACAGCTGGTCACCATGCCCACTAGAGGTGACAACATACTGGACATGATCATCACCAACATGGGGTACCAGTGTTCCACTACAGAGATAAACCCCTCGCTGGTAATATCAGATCATGAAGTATTCACACTGGACATCCACATCCGGAACCCCCACCCAGTCAATGAAACCACTGTGAAGACATTTGCAAAAGCAAACTGCACACTTCCCAAGACCAAAGTAGAGCATTCCAAAACCCTCTTGCTATAGGATAATGGTATACAATCTGCAGAAACATTTACAAGTGCATCCTATGAGCATCCACAAGGATGCATGGAATGAGACATCACAAATAAAACTAAAAATAGGACAACAACCATGTGGTTGTTACCCATAAATAAGCTAGACAGCAGAAGGAGGAAACAAACACATGATAAAGCCAGCTTCACTAAAGGAAAGGCATCACTGATCATTATCAGGGAGAAACAATGATCACTCATAAAATAATCCAAGGACAGTTTCAAAAGACAAATAGCAAAGGAATGTAAGAACAACAACCACAAAGACTTTGGTAGTTATACCAGACATGTAGGTGTCAACTTCCAAATATGCTGCCAGCTACTGAAAATAGGAAAGAAATACAATAAAACAACTTTCATTGCACACATCCAGGGGGACAAGTTCAGTGTACACTCCCCCCATCACCCCCAAAAGGGCTTGTGTCCATCACAGAAGGATGCAGAGCCCCAGATGTCATGGACATCCAGGTAAAGACAGCCCTCACCAAAGCTAAGAATACAGCATCAATGTGACTGGATGGTGTACCAGGCTGCGTCTTACACTAGGCCCATGAGGAACTAGACCCTCACCTACATTCATTGTCCAGACACAAGCATACCACAGGCTATGTACCCAAAGAATGGCATACACAAACAGTCATCCAGCTCCACAAAGGGGGTGCCACAACAGAACATGGACACCATTGCCCAATATGTGTACTCAGCCTGGTCTACTGAGCTACTGAGCAAATTGTCATGGAACCCATAAACAGAGACATTGGAGACCTTCAGACACTGGATTCTCCACATCTTCACCTTGTTAAAGACAGATCCTGGCTGCTAAACCTAGTTGACTTATGTCAAACAGTTACCAAGGACATAGATGGAGGTGAAAGTAGTCCACAGAGGCTGCCCGGACCACACGAAGGACTATCCACACCATTCCCCACTCTGTCACCATGGACAAGCGTACCAGCTGGAACATTAACAGTTATGTCACAGGATGGGTGGCCAGGTGGCTCACAGATCAAACACACATGTTCAGAGTTGCTGGTGCCATGTCCAACTCTAAACCAGTCACAAATGGCATCCCACAGGTCTTGGTCCTGGGACCCCACCTGTTCATTAGATACTGCTCAGAGGTACAGGCAAGCATGGGAGGTGTATGGCTGAACAGTTCTGCAGATGAATGTTAACTGTGGTCCATAATCGACTGTAAGGTTAACACAGACATCCTCCAAAAGTGTCTTACAAAGACAGATACCTGCTGTCAAAACAATGCCCTTAAGCTGAATGCCAAAAAATGCATAGTCATCCCATTTGGGTACAACAAAGTGCACACAAATTACCACATAGGTGGTAATCCATTATGTACGGAGGAAGTCATTATGGCCCTGGGGACACAGGTAAATAGTAAACTCTCCTTTGATGAACACATGGCCAAGGTGTTTAGACATTCCTTCAATGTAGCCCACCTAATGTAACCTAAGGTAACCCACTCTGTATAGTCTTATGATGTCACCATCCAACAAATAAACCCATGGAAAACATAGCCCACAGTAATGTGTATAGTGTGGCATGTAAATGTGTACTTCTGTAGTATCATAAAGTAGTTAGATAGTGGTTTGAATCCTGCACTTGAAAAGTGTGTGTGTTTGTGTGTGGTCTCCTTGGGGGAGAGCAAGCGTTTTGGAGAGTAGTGAAGCACTTTAAAAGTGTTAAACCAATCTTTGTCAAGTCTGATGTCACCATCCTGCAAACATACCTGTGGAAAAGAGAACCCCCAGTAATGTGTATAGCACATCGTGTTAATGCGTACTCCTCTAGTATCATGAAGCAGTTAGGTAGGGGTTTGAATCCTGCACTTGGCAACTATTTGTGAGTGGCCTCCTTGGGAAGAAACAACCATTTAGGAGAGTAGTAAAACACCTTAAAAGTATTACACCAATCTTTGTCATGTCTGATGATGTCACCATCCTACAAATATACCTGTGGAAAAAAGAACCCCAAGGAATGTGTATAGCGTGTCGTGTTAACGCGTACTCCTCTAGTATCATGTAGTAGTTAGATAGGGATTTGAATCTTGTACTTGACAACTGTGTGTTTGTGTGAGGTCTCCCTGGGAAGGAGTAAACTTTTAGGAGAGTAGTAAGACACGTTAAAAGTGGTAAACCATTCTTTGTCAAGTCTGATGATTTCACCATCCTACATATATACCTGTGGAAAAGAGAACACCCAGTACTGTGTATAGCATGTTGTGTAAGTGCGCACTCTTCTAGTATCATTAAGTAGGGGTTTGAATCCTGCACTTGACAACTGTGTGTGTGTTCTCCTTGGGAAGGAGCAACCCTCTAGGAGAGTGGTAACACACCTTAAAAGTGATATACCAATCTTTGTCAAGTCTGATGATGTCACCATCCTACAAATATATCTGTGGAAAAGAGAACCCACAGTAATGTGTATAGCATGTCATGTTAATGCGTATTCCTCTAGTATCATGAAGTAGTTAAGTAGGGGTTTGAATCCTGCACATGACAAGTGTGTGGTCTCCTTGGAAAGGCGCAACCTTTTAGGAGAGTATTAAAACACCTTAAAGGTGTTAAACCAATCTTTGTCAAGTCTGATGATGTCACTATCCTACAAATATACCTGTGGAAAAAAGAGCCCCCAGTAATGTGTATAGTGCGTCGTGTTAATGTGTACACCTCTAATATCATGAAGTAGTTAGGTAGGGGTTTGAATCCTGCACTTGACAAGTGTATGTTTGTGTGTGGTCTCCTTGAAAAGGAGCAACCTTTTAGGAGAGTAGTAAAACACCTTAAAGGTGTTAAACCAATCTTTGTCAAGTCTGATGATGTCACTATCCTACAAATATACCTGTGGAAAAGAGAGCCCCCAGTAATGTGTATAGTGCGTCGTGTTAATGTGTACACCTCTAATATCATGAAGTAGTTAGGTCGGGGTTTGAATCCTGCACTTGGTGAGTGTGTGTGCTCTATGTGTGACAGTGTTGGTCATTGTGTGGGGGGTTTTGCTTTTACCACCGTATGACATATCAGTAAGCATAGCACATGTGAGGTAGCTGTAAGGCAAATAGATATGCATACGTTGCCTCAATCATTGCATGTGTGTGAACTCTGCTTTGTCCAAGTACACAGTTGTCATCCTTGCCAAACTGTGCTGCTGCTTCACAGACCTTAGGTCACATCTGTATGCTTGTGAAAAGGCCAGCCACTGCAGTGATGCCTGGCCTAGGTCGTCCGTGTCACACACACTCATTACAGTTTCTATTGAATTGTGTGAGTGAGGGTTTATGGCCGAGGCATATGTCAGACCTGTTCAAACGCAGCAGAGTCCGTCAATGATGACTATGCATTATAGGTGTACAACAACCTGTGTGGACATGCATGCAGACTCCTTCTTGCTTATGTGATCCACTGAGGGCTTTCAAAATACCTTAGGGAATGTGATTATCAAAGGAGAGCTGACGTAACACTAGGTTGCATGTACATCTTGGTACCAGTTCATCATGTTGGTGGCTACTACCTATGTGGTACTGTGGGGATACTATGTTCTGTAAAGGTGGATGATTACACCTAGTTTCGCCTAGAGCTTTACAGCATGGGTTTGACAACAGGTATTTGTCTGTATGATACCCTTGTGGAGGATGTGTGTGTCACCTGGAGAATGCAGTATAGGCCACAGTATGCATTAGCACATGTGGACAGACATATCCCTACTATGACTGCTTGTACCTAAGAGAGCCATATGCTGAACAGGAGTGGTCCCAGTAATGGGTGCAGCTGAATACCACTGGTTACTGGCATAGTATAGTACCTGAAGGATCCAAATGTTGCTGTGTGTCCTACATCTGTGTGTCAGTTGTCAAGACATCATCGAACGATTGGTTATGGTCAGGGTGTTGAAGTCATGTATACTACCAGAATGCACAACAATGACAGCTAGTAACAGTATCACCCACAGCACAGTATCAAACCATGTCATACACACGTGTAGTCAGGTTCCAAAATGTGTGTAGTACAATGCATACTGGCCACCAATATAAACTATGGAGTGTTACAGTGTAATACAGAGCATGTCATCCTGCCCATGTGTCCACTATGCACGTACATGCAGACAGTGCACCTCTACCATTACTACACCTGTACACCTGCAAATATGTGCTACACACATCCCACACATACTGTCCACTCACTAACACATGCTGCCAATACTGCACACATCAGCCAAGTGGCACGTGGGCGGACAATATACAATTGGAACTAACACTGGTGTAAACCGCACTACAATGACAATCATAGCTTTAATGCATCATGCCTGCTCAGCTACACCTTCAAGCATATCATTACACTCTGCTGCTGACTACATGCTAACATTGCTATACTGCTATAAAGACACCCTGTGCATCAGCACCATGTTAGCCTGTTCCTGCATCGATGTTACAGATGACAGGAGGTGACACAGGTTTCATCATATGCACAGGGTAAGTTGTTGGCCTGCCGGAGACCTACAGTGAGCCATCCAATCGAATTGTATGTGAGTGTTTGTGTGTATGTGTGTGTGTGTGTGTGTGTGTGTGTGTGTGTGTGTGTGTGTGTGTGTGTGTGTGTGTGTGTGTGTGTGTGTGTGTGTGTGTGTGTGTGTGTGAGGGGCAAGAATAATGGTATGGGCCAATGTTGATGTAATGAGTGTGGGTATGTGTTAGCCCTAGGTGTCTGGATTATGTGTGTGTGTGTCTGCATGCACACAGTTCCACCATGTGGCTGCCACATACAGGTACTTGTGGGACAGCCACAGACTGTACCTGTGAGGCTTTACAGATCACCGTCTCTGTGTACCTGTGAGGCTTTACAGATCACCATCTCTGGCCACGGATACGGTGCCTGTGCCTGGCAGGGGTGCTACTGACACTATCAGGTACCAAGCCAGACTGGGTACTATCCCCAGAGGTAGATGGATGTGCACTGCACCCAGGTCCCTGCTGGGACTGTCCAGAGCCATGTGCACGTGGTCTTCTAGGACGATCTATGGACAGCTCACCCCCAACATTGCTGGGGCTGGTACTGGCGCTACGGGAGCGGCTGTTGCTTGAGGGACATCCACGGCGACTGCCAGCTGCTGATGTTGCTGGCATACGTCCACGTCGACGACTCAACCTTCCTGCACTGTCCTGACACATGGACATGACATTGCGGAGGACATCTAGTGTCTCTCCCCAATGTCTATCGGTGACCTCAGTGTAATTGCAGATGGCACCAGCTAGGTCATGGATACTGTCTATTACAGTGGTGTTATGTGCCCTCTGTGCCCTCAGGCCCTGTCTGGTGTACCGTTCCATATGTGCCTGTGCCTCCATGACAGCCTGGAACATGTGTGAGGTAGTTAGACCTTTGGCACATCTGCCAGTGGCATGATGGGCAGCAGTGCTCCGACATGAACCCCTGGACATCTGCCTATTTGGTACCCTTCCAGACATCTGGGTATGGCTGCTGTGTGGGGATGCATGTGCCATGGATACCACACAGTCCTGGCCAATGCCAGCTGTACTCTGTCCCTCTGTTAAGGGCATTGGTGACGGATGTATTGGCAGTATGACTATGTGCATGGATGGGGTGGACACTTGTGCAGTGTCGATTGGTGGCCCAACGATAGACCCTGGCAAACATGCCTGTGCCTGAACACACCTATCATGATTGTCACTATCATGCTCAGTGACATCAATTTCCCTGCTGCATTGAACCAGCCCAGTATCTATCAGCACCTGTGAGAGGGAGACAGGAAACACACTTTACGACCTGTACATGATGTCAGCACACATGCACACATGCACACATGAACACATCAACACATGAACATATGAACACATGCACACATGAACACATGAACACATGTACACATGCACACATGAACACATGCAACCATGAACACATGCACACATGAACACATGAACACATGCACACATGAACACATGAACACATGAAGACATGCACACATGAACACATGCACACATGCACACTCCTCACTGGTACAGACACACACACACACACACACACACACACACACATACACACCACCAGCAATCCCGAACATACTCAATAGCGTATGATGTTGGGGTATAGTATTACAAGCCAAACATTTATATCAAACGTGACAGCATGCAGGACTTGTGTTGCTCAGCAGCATGCAGTGTGAGTGTAGACAGCCATTGCTAATAATAGTATACATGGCCTTGATGCATGTGTGTTTTGTTTAGTGAATGGCCTCACCCTGGCTCTCAATGTGTACATGGACACAACATTGGTGTGCAGGTATTAAAAGCCCAGCAATGTCCTGTGCACCATCAGTCACAGGTATACATACCATGGCCAGATGTGTATCAGTGTGTCACATGGATATGCATTTCTGATTAGAGCATCTGTGTCTTTAGCAGATGATTGTGGACACAGGTTTAGCACATGCATACTATGTATACACACAGGATGAGTGGTGCAAGTATACCTGATGGAATACCATTACTCAACATAGCCATTGTACAGTGGTTATGGTGAGAGTAGGACATATTGCGGACATGCCAGTGCCAAACATGACATGGCATGCTACCACACAACTGCAACATGAAACATCACACATACACAATGTGTGTCATGTGACATATACACCCCATAGCATTACAAGACATATGTGTATCACTTTCTACAAATGGGGATTGCTATACATATTGTGTATAGGTGAATCTGTCTGCACACACACAACATTGAGGTGCATAGCAATTTATGCTATGTGTATTACTGTGGCCATTGTAACTGGATGGGGTGTAGTACCATGAGCCATCATCATGCAGCATCATGTGGTCACTCAAGGCTACTAATGTGTGCCAGACCGGCACATAGCATGCTGTACCTGAACTGCAGTACCATGGCTGCATTCACCATTACACGGCCAGTTATTACATGGGTTTGTGAGGTGCCCAATAGGGGGCATTGCCTAACATGAATGTGTCATGTGTTGAAGGGTGTTGCACAGCCACATGTGAGGCATCTACCCCTTACGTATATTATGTGTGCTGTGTGGATGAGGTTTGGGATACTGTAGTGTGACCTTACAGCGGGTGTCTGAATACGCCACGTGTAGCATGTTAATGTGTACAAAGACAAGGTGTGTATGTTGTGTGCATGTGTATCGAATCTGCCTATCCGATGTCCATTACAGTGTTGCCACAATTGTGTGGGATGCTCTGTGTATTGTATGTGTTTTAGGCAGCTACTCACGTTACTAGGATGTGCATAGTCTCACAGCAAACATGCACAGGATGCATTATGCATAGGTGTGTTACGTGTACATAGCCTACACCTCACCTATGACATGCACATTTAATTAGCAATATTAAAGGTATAACACACTCACCAGCATGGCTCTGCTGTCTTGCTGTCACACCAGAAGGACCTACAAGGATATCAGACACTTTGTCAGTGGCAACAACTGTGACATTGCTACTGTGTGTTTGCAATCTTACAGTAGTACAACGGTGGACAGTCATAGGCCTACAGATTATATTCCTAATTATTAGTATTGCACAACACTAGGCACCACATCGTCTAACTACACAGTACACATCTCACATACGCATGCTCTACCAGTAGAGGTAACAGTATTCTACAGCTATGCCATGTTACCTGCACCTTCCATGTCAACTTGCTGGGTGGCTCCGGCCGCCATGATGATACATGCTAATTGCTGTGGTTGTTGTTGGCCAGGAGCCACCTGGCTCAGGAGCAGCTCCTCCACTCTGGTGAGGGGGGGATGGATGGCGTCCCCCCACCTGTGGCAAGCTGTTGTCTGCGGATATCAGACACACGCTGCTGGACATGTCTAATTAAATCACTGCAGTGATGGCATACCTGCTCATATGTCCGGTTATGCATGTCTATGTCATTTACCCTATGGACAAGATCTTGCCACAGTGCAGCCCGCCCATGCTGGTCCTGGCTGGTTCTGGAGAACAGCAGCGCATAGTGCTGCACCAGGCTTGCTGTGATGGCTTCCTCCTCGGCCTTGCTATTTGGCGGGTTATGATGGTGGGACATTACCCTGGAAGACAATTAAACAATATGTGTGAGCAAGTCATGTGGCACACGTAACATTCTAAAGTACAGATATAAATTAACTGCCATATATAGCAACCTATTGGCTGTCAGAAGATACACACTTTCAATACCACATATCAGTTCTCAACACACAGATGCCTGACAGTGCCTGGCACACTCTATATATCAAACCATGTTTTGCACAGCAACAAAGTTATAACAGTATGTAAGACTATACAACAGTACATGGCACACTGTATGTGACACAATGCACCACCTAGCCACAGGAGGTATATATCATGCTAACGCATCATGAAATATGTAATCCATTGCAATGAATGTAAAGTCCACTGACAGTATTACCAGTATACCACACTAGTCGTTGATGGCAGACCCCTGCCTAACATATGTGCACATTCATTAATATAGGTGGCATACTGCTGTACTAGACTATACATGTTGCTAGATATGCAGTTATATTCTGTAACACACATATGACCGAGGCCATGGTACAGGCATACCCGCACACACTGCAGACATACATAACAGACACAAAGGTATGGCAACCCAGGTGACCTTTACCTGTGTACCTTACAGTACTGTGTGTCAGTAGTTACCAGACCTTATGCCTGAGGTATGTAATCTGTGGGGACTACAGGGAATGCACATAACAGTGGTACCAATAAATGTACATGTACACCGTACTGTGCTGTTTAGGCATACAGCTTCAGGTAGTACTACAGTTCATACAGGAGTTGGATTCACCAGCAGTAACACCCAATAAGCATACATGTACTGTGTTAGCCTACAATGGGACACCCCAGTCGACAACAAGGGACTACGTCAGACAGTATGGCATGCTGCTTTTTCTGCCTACCAATTGCATACACATCTTTTGCTGGGAACACAGCTAGGACACATAATACCATGACTGAAACAGTTTCTCCCCACTAAGCTATCACACATATACCGAACCCTGACACATTCACCAACACATTCACCATCACACTCAGTCACCTCACATATCGATTATTGCAACAAGTACATGTGGGTGTGTATCACTTCATAGGTAGGTAAGAGGCTGTTGGCCCTAGGGCCTATAGAACTCTAGCCATACGCTACCCTGGCCTCTGACACACAGGTATTTAAATTTCACGTGGCCCAGTCAAGCAGAGACACTGAGGTGATTGCCTGGGTGAATTCACTATCTCCCATACAATCTCCAGGCTTATTTATGACAACTGCTAATTAGGAGATTTGTTTGCTATGGATAGTTGGTTAGTTCCAGAGTATGGAATGTCTCTGAGATAGGAATCTATCCCTCCAACATGTGCTGTTTATTGTGGTCAAAGGGTTTGGGTCCCTAGAGCATGTGGCTTGTACAGATTGTGATCTGTTTACGTGGAGCATGTCCAACAGATCTGGGTTTGACATAGCTTAGTATGTCAGTCAGAGGTCACCTCTGGGTAGGCGGTATGCAACACGGTGTAGTTGTGGGTTTGTGGGATGGTCTGCATAGGGCATCTGTTTGTCGCCTGTATCACACTTTGTGAGGTATGTCTGTGTCCTTTCCACTTGCTGTAGATGTCTTGTGAGGTACATACCACAGGGGGCATTGTACCATATACTGGGTCTTATGTGTGTGGAGTAGAGGGGAACACTGACCTATCTTTCCCTGGATGACACACCATTTGTGATGACGTGTGCCACATAGACGGATTACATGACTAGTGTGGCACTGTGACTATCGAAGGGGAGACTACTGTCCACCTGTGTCCCATGGTCTCTTATCACACCTTCGGTGTTAAGTGGGCTACCACCTATGTGGTAGTTCATGGGTACTGAGTCTTTGCAAGGAGGGATGCCAATGCAGTGTCAATATTGAGCTTGAGTCCATGGCTTTTTCACCAGGCATCTGTTGAAGTGATTATGACCCTGTCTCTCCCTCTCTCTCTCTCTCTCTCTATATATATATATATATATCAAGTATGGGAAAGTTGTGACGTATACAGTTATATCACAACATTTCACGGTGTTGTGCTGAATGCGTTGAAGGTGTTCTCAGCCCATGTAGCTTTAGCAGGCCTTACTGGCTGCAACACTGCAAACCTGATAAATCATACCCACAATGTTTTACCACCACATGTCATATACCAGCACTGTATTCTGTCTGGTCTGCCACACACTACAACCTACATAGAAATATGCACATAACAACCTTCAACAACATATATATATATATATATATATATATATATATATATATATATATATATATACATATATATCCACCTTTCACAAACAGTTACAGTATGTCCCTTGCTCAATGCACATGTACAGATGCTAATATATCTGACACGGACAGATCTTTCTGTATGTGTGTGCCATACACACACAAGGACCACACTGTTGTAAGTACATGTACCTCACGGCTGACCTGTTGGGCCTTGCTGCAACATGAACAGGTGTCACATGTGAGCACACAGTAATATCAGAGGGTGTATACATAGCTGCTAATGCTGAATTAGCATACTAGCCTGGTACAGTTGTTGCCAATGCTAAGCTACACATTAATATGACTATCATGCATTTGTTACTCTGTCACATCCATGTTTGCATAACCATTTGGGCTACTACCCCAAACAGACTTTGTACACACTACTGTACAGAACACAGATAACATGGATCAGATGTTCGACATTTAATGCTGAACTACATATGTCACCGTCACATCCCACTGCACACAGCAACACACTCGTTTCCCCATGCCAGTGGTTATGCAGGGCATCTGTGCATCGATACGTACTGCTGCCACATATGGATGATTCAAACTATATAGAGTACTCTTCATAAACATCTACTACATTCCAGTAAATAATAAACAAATACATAGCTGTTACATACCTTTCCTTTGTATGTGTTTGTATCTGTTGCTGTATATCCTGGTATACTTTTTTTCCCAATATAGGTTTTGGTTCCAATATCTCCTTTACTGTTCAGGATTTTTTTTATAGATATTTATTTCAGAATATACTGATTTTCAATATTTTTTTTCAATATATATATTTTTTCTAAATATTTTCTTTCAATATAATTTTTTTATATATTTCTTTTTCGATATATTTTTTTTATTTTTTTTCCTATATATTTTTCTTTCAAATCTGTTTTCAATATATTTTATTTCAATGGTTCTTTTTCAATATAGTTTCTTTTCAATACATTTTTTCAATATAATTTCTTTTATCAGTGTACTGTTTTTTTTCAATATATTCTTTTTGTTATATTTCTTTACTTTACATCACCTTTTCATTTCTCTCTCTCTCTCTCTCTCTCTCTCTCTCTCCCTCTGTACCTGCAATGGAATGACTGCATGTGTGGACAGCAAGTACAGACTGCTTTTATAGGTATCTGCACATGTGCATGTGATGGCCTCTGTACCAATTGGTGGCCACCATTTGGCAATTGCATGCAGCCTGCTGTGTGGTACTTGCAGTACTCACTATCATAGCAACCCAGTGCTATAAATTGCTAGGTCAGGTAGGCGTAGCCCTTTCAAAATTCCAGAGTGGGGACCATGCTTGTTTGCTGCGGACACCGTTGTGTAAGTCAGAATGTTGGTATACTTCTTCTAACTGTTGCTAAGGGTGTAGCCAGTTATTTGTAAGTTGTACTCAGACCTGAATGTTGCCTCTTCCAGTACACATTTGACAGTGTAGAATTGTACTCACCCCTAGAAATGCTAACACAAGATACATGGAAGTATGGCGTTTCTTTACAACATCTACAATTAGCTGCCATACATATGTAGTTATTGAGATGCTTTCATTTGGCACATGAACTGTTTGGGGACAGCTATACTGTGGATATTAATGTACTCACTTCTGCACTGTTTGTGCTTTTTATTTTGTTGACATTATCACAGGATGCTCATGAAACTGAACAATTCCAGTACTGAGTATGCCTACCTCCATCCTTGCTGTACCTTTGTACATTTGGGTGGGGATTGTCCTGCTATGATACTTAGTGGGGGTTGTGAAGTGCTGCTGTAACAGTATTTACTGCTAGAATGTCTGGTTCTGTTATCACAGTCATGTAATGCAATTCCACAACTGCTGGTAAAGTTCCACAGAACATGTTTTGTGTTATGGCATTCCTATCTTTCCTTTATATTCACACATTCTGATGCATGATATATATATTTCAGCAACAGCTTGCTGTGTATCTACTGTGGCCTAGTGGTACTTCATGCAGTCTAGTGTGTACAAGGTCTGGGGTTTGAGACTGACAGTGGTGTTTTATTTTGCTGCTGAGCAGAACAAGGCCCCTCATATGCAGGGTGACTAAGGCACTTTTAAGCAGTTGTAAGCGGGTTTGCGTGGGTTTGTGTGATGCTTAGCAATACTTAGCTTAGCAAACACATCCGCACACTCGCTTAAACCCGCTTACTACTGCTTAAAAGCGCTTACTCCCGCTAACCCCCGCGCTCATTTCTTTGAAAGAAAAGAAAATGAGGAGATAGAAAAGTGGTGAAAAAGGGGCACAAAGAGGGAAAGACAGTAGGGAAAACAGCTCGGGATGTGCAGGACAGGTGTAGGGAAGGTCCATAGCTGCCCATTTCTTTAACAGCAACAGCTGTGCATATACTAGTAATTTGGAGGGACTTTTGAAACCTTCCACCCCTGAGAGAGGGGTGAGGACAACAAAGTATGTTGTACTGCCAATTGAATTTCAGTGTCTGTGTCCAGCAGACATTTGTGTAAAATGGGCAGCTATGTATGGGGCGTAATTTTTTTGTGGGAGCAGATTGCCCATTTTTCTTTTTTCAGGTGAGAGTGGAATGTGGGGTAGGGGAAGTAGGTATGTTTTGGGAGGTAGGTTGGGGAGGTAAACAGACAAGACAAACAAGACGCATACAGGGGCAGAATATGACACATGGGGTGGGTTAACACAATTGACAGGGAAGGATGTTTGGAAATCGCAAGCCCATGAGCCCACAGATGGTAACAGTGGAACTGAGATCCCCCCTCATGGGCAGTTACCACTGCACCTTCACAGCCAGGAGGGTGGCTGTGCTGGGGGCTGTGTAAGAGGGGCAGGCTCACCCATGAGTCACATCACTCTTGCCTCGAGCTGGGGTAGGGGATCAGTGACTGAACGCTGGCTCTCCCTAGGCACCACAGCCTGGACCCTTTGGAGGATGACAGGTGGCCCTCCTCAGGCCATGCTTGCATGGGGGGACGAGCCCCATCCCCTGCAGCACTTCCACCCAAAGGTGGCACAGGGCCAATAGATGAGAGGTCCTGGACTGGGCACCAGACCTGCTGGTGCCAGGTGCCATCGCCAGCTGAGGTGGGACAGGTGGGTCCGCTGGGATTGGCCTTCCCATATGTTCTGTGTTTAGGTGTATTTAATGACAATATAGCCAACAGCATTCCAAATTAGTTGTAACAGCATGCAGTAATATTCCCATTAACCCAACACACCAGAGTTCCAACAGTTGAACAGCAAGCATAACACATGCATATACTGAACGACAGTGGACATTCCAACAGCATGCAGGAATGATTGGTGGCAACAGGCCACCAAGATTGTGGTGTTTGAACAGGGCACATGCATCAAAGTTATGCAGATATTTATAAACCAATAGGACATATGTCCCAACAAATGTTTTGAGATTACACATACCCATTGAGGTGTGGAATTGCATTGTTTATGCACATACAGTAGGGTGTAAAAAGATACCTCCATTAACAACTTATATGAACTTATAGTTTATGCTATATTCCTATTGACTGCAGGTTTATATCCACTACATGCATTATTACACTAGGCAATGTCCAGTACATTGTGGGATGTGTTTTTCTAGTTCATTATGTACCTGACCTGTATCTAATATACAAACTGTCCAGGATGCAGATGTTAATGCTATGTATTTATATGTTTTATTTATATTCATATGTCTACATATCTAGATGTGTTCAGGTGACATTACCAGTTAAATTTTAACAGCCCCCTACATTTTTAGCAGCACACTGACATTTCCGGTGCACACAATTACAAGCTACTCATGTGCCAGATTTACCTATACATGCCAGGCTTGAAACTACAGTTGAGGAATGTATATATGCTTAAGAGATACTGGCACTCCCTTTGTACTCTTTCTATGGGCCTACCCAAGTGTGGGTTGACAGCGCTTAATACAACACTACTGGTTCTATACTGCAAGAGTACATCTACATTTCAAAGAAAGTGACATGGACACACTACAGCTTTTATACCTTTATTAATTACATTACACACTTTTTTTTGTGGCTCTCTCATTTATTTGCTATTACAGTGCATGCAGACATCTTATTCAGAATGTATTATACCATCATTTATGGTTTACAGCACTCTTTTTCTGGCTCTCTCACTTATTCTATATAACAATACATGCAGAGAACTAATTCAGGACTTATTATACCTTTATTAATGGGTTACAACACTCTTTTTCAGGCTCTCTCACTTATTTTACATAACAGTTCATGCAGAGAGGTTATTCAAGCCTTATTATACCTTTATTATTGGGCTGAGACACTTTTAGTCAGGCTCTCTCACTTATTTTATAAAACAGTACATGCAGAAAAATTACTAACCTGCCTGGTGGCGCAGCCTTAGCAGCCTATCTGCATAGGCTTGCTGATTCGCAGCACAGACACCTGCAGCTGTGAAGTAAATGAAGTGATATTGAGACATATACCTATCCATACTATCGACTACACTAGCAATTTTTACATACTTCAGTCCATGGCTACCTACTCAGTAGTGGGGCATTTTGCATCCCATGGGCCTCCTGTATCCATTGGTTCAGTAGGTCCTGCTTGCGTCTCTTCAGGTATGCATGGTGATGTCTGACCTGCTCATCAGTCCGAGGGATGCTTGAGTTCATGTGCAAGATGGTTCCAGGCCTCCGCTTTGTATTCCATGCCCTGGAACTGGCCCTGCAGGAGTCTAGCATCATGATGATGGACAAGGAGCCAAACCATCAGTTTTGACTTCTCAATGCCCCACCTTTGTGCTCGGAAGCGAGAGCCCTCTCCGACACCAGCCATTGCTGCCTGCAGATGGGAGCTGCAACCAGTTATGGAGAGTATTCCCACCTATGGAGCTTATATATGCCTCATTTCCCGCACTTATTTGTGATTGGCCGGATTTGAAAGTTCTCAAGTGAGTGCACACCTGCTTAGCACTGGGTAAACTTTGATTCATATGTATATGTGTGTTGACAGTCTATGAACATCAAATGCTGTCATGGCTTAGTGGATTAGTACTGTGATTATGGTGCACACTATCCTGGGTTTGAGACCTGTCATTGTTTTTTTATTTTACTACTGTCCTGACTAGTAGGGGGTGTGGCTGTGTTTAGCCGACTTTGCTCAACTTTGGCCAGCATTACTCGATGTTGCTCTACATTGCCCGACATTGCCTGACGTTGCGCTAGTTAGTGGGTACCTCCAGGCAAACATGTTTGATTTTTGCTAGTTGGTGCGATGTGCAGCTCCGCGCAAAGCTATTGCGCTAGTTAAAGCAGTGCTTAGCTATGGGCAATTATATTGCACTAGTTAAAGCAGTGCTTAGCTATGGGCAATTATTCTTAAATGTGCTTACTACTGGTAAACGTTGCTTAGCAGTGCTTCACATTGCTTAAGATAGGTTACGTATGCATTCATTATTATGCATGACCGTTTCACTCACTTATATATATTTAAAATATCGTTCACTACTACATGGGCCATTTCAATGCATTTTAATAAAATGTAAATGGTAAATGTCATGATTTCTTTTTATGCATGGATTTCATACAGTAAAAGGAGAGGGGAGTGGTGGGACTTGAACCGGGAATGCCTCCTCTTTGTGCGAAGGCTCTACCACTACACTATTGCTATTTGGCTTAATTTGCATATAAATGGTTTATTATCCTCTTTGATGTCTAAACTGCTAACTGTAGCTAAGCAATGGGCACATCCGCGCACATGCGCACAAATACGGCCAGCTATATGGTGAATAATAAAAAAAAAAAAATTGTTTTACATTTTATTTCATTTGTACAGGGCTTTTTAATGTGGGGGAGTGTAGTGTTGGGGGTATACACATTTGAGCGGACTCGCTCATATCATCTGACATTTGCAGAGTTAGGCACTTGCAGGGGCGTGAATATTTGGACTGCTCAGCAGTCTGACATGCCCCCTACGTCCTACACGCTCCGTGTTAGCCTGGGAGTTGAGTCAGTGTGCCCTCATGCATATGCATGACGCACTGACGTCTAACTCTTAGACGGCAGTTTCCGAGTAGGACTTCGTTCGTCCTACATGGAGGATTACTGAATCCCCCCCACTATGTTACATCTTTTGCTTTCCATTGCACAAACACACCAAGTAGCATTGCATGGTGGTCAGTATGCTTCTACAGCACCTGCAGGTCCACAACACCTGCAGACAATAAGCAGACATTGTCAATTTCAAAAAAAAAATAAATTGTTACAGCTTTTGCTTTCCATCTCGCACACACGCTAAGTGCCATTGCATGGCAGTCAGCATGCTTCCTCAACACCTGCAGTTCCCCAACACCTGCAGACAATAGGCAGACATTGTCAGTTTCTAAAAGGATACATTGTAACATGTGTGGTCTTCAATCTCACAAAGATGATAAATGCTGTTGTGCAGTTGTCAGCACTGATACACAGTAATGGGTGAAAAAAATTGTACTTGCTGCCTAGCTCTTCCTCTGGCAACAGATGTCAGTTAATGGCCATGATATAGTTGAGCCAGGGTTTTAATCCAGCAAGCCCTAAATTTTATTAATGCTGATATGCTGTAATTTAGATAAAAATGAACAATATAAAAATATTTGTACATAAAAATAACTATGTATAGCAGGTGGATTGACCATATACATTATATTATGCATATCATATGTCAACTGTGGGTATCAGTATAATTATGGCTATAAAATTAAAATGTAATTTTCTGATATTTCATGTCACACACATACATGGTTAATCAATCAACTCTTTAATGTGTTTATATAACTAATGAGCATATCTGACAAACAAGTCTTCAATGGCAATGAGCACTCAAGACATTAATGAGTGCAAAAATACATCTGTTGCTCAGACTGCCTTCTGGCAACTAGTGCAAGTTCATGGCCGCAATACAGGTGAGCCTGTGTTTCTAAGCTAGCATACTCCAAATTTTATTAATTCTGTTCCACTCAATTTTTAAAGAACAATATACAGATAATTATACATAAAATAACTATGTATTAGGAGTGGGTATCATATGAGTTATATGTGTGATTTAGGTATACTGACAATTATGTTTTGGTACTTAAACATGTCTTTTCTGCACTGCAATGGACTTCATGCCTCAGTGATAGTTATATTAATATGAATGTATAAATCAAGACATTGTCAGGTCATACACATACATGGCTAATCACTTACTCTTTAATGTGTCTAGATAATTAATTAACAGGCTTGTTGGCTGTTGGTGAAGCACCCTCCAAGAGGAAAAAACGCTGAGAGAAGAAGGGAGCCACTTTTGAGATTTTAAGTATTTTTTCTCTGTTTATTTGCTAAGTTTTTCTGCATAGCTGCCTAGCTTGAGCATTTTCTGGCTTGTTAAACTTGATTTCTGTATTAGTAGCTGTATTTAGAGCACAACCAAAAGCTGTTTGCTGAATTTCCTGTTTGCACTTAATTTTAAATCGTTTTTTTCTTAAAACTTGCATATTTTCTGTCCTTGACCTAGCACTCTTGTGTGGGGTCATTTACTGCACTGTTATAACTTGATATTACTTGTGAACCTCTGCTATCTCTGTAAAAACAAAAACAAAAAAAATCTTGCTTTTTCCCACTTTTCTGAGAGTTAAAGTTCATTTACAGGCTTGCTGTTCCTGAACTGTTTGAAAGTTTCTGTGAGGCCATTTTGCTTGGGCTGAAGGAGGGTCTCTGTGTATATCAGTGGCGGTGAATATGATTGAGGAGCCTCCCTGCCCCCGGAGAGGTGGTTACTGACTTGAAACTGTAGTTTTATTGGCCACTAGGGGTCATTTCCATAACTCCTTCATCTTCGTCTCTTAAAACCTAGTTGCCTCGTGGTTTGAGCGTCTTTTCAGGCTTGTTGGCTGTTGGTGAAGCAGCTGAGAGAAGAAGGAGCCACTTTGAGATTTTAAGTTTTTTTTCTCTGTTTATTTGCTAAGTTTTTCTGCATAGCTGCCTAGCTTGAGCATTTTCTGGCTTGTTAAACTTGATTTCTGTATTAGTAGCTGTATTTAGAGCACAACCAAAAGCTGTTTGCTGAATTTCCTGTTTGCACTTAATTTTAAATCGTTTTTTCTTAAAACTTGCATATTTTCTGTCCTTGACCTAGCACTCTTGTGTGGGGTCATTTACTGCACTGTTATAACTTGATATTACTTGTGAACCTCTGCTATCTCTGTAAAAAATCTTGCTTTTTCCCACTTTTCTGAGAGTTAAAAAGTTCAGTTACAGGCTTGCTGTTCCTGAACTGTTTGAAAGTTTCTGTGAGGCCATTTTGCTTGGGCTGAAGGAGGGTCTCTGTGTTTATCAGTGGCAGTGACGGTCATTTCCATAACTCCTTCATCTTCCTCTCTTAAAACCTAGTTGCCTTTTCAGGCTTGTTGGCTGTTGGTGTTTGAGATTTTAAGTATTTTTCTCTGTTTATTTGCTAAGTTTTTCTGCATAGCTGCCTAGCTTGAGCATTTTCTGGCTTGTTAAACTTGATTTCTGTATTAGTAGCTGTATTTAGAGCACAACCAAAAGCTGTTTGCTGAATTTCCTGTTTGCACTTAATTTTAAATCGTTTTTTCTTAAAACTTGCATATTTTCTGTCCTTGACCTAGCACTCTTGTGTGGGGTCATTTACTGCACTGTTATAACTTGATATTACTTGTGAACCTCTGCTATCTCTGTAAAAACAAAACAAAAACAAAATCTTGCTTTTTCCCACTTTTCTGAGAGTTAAAAAGTTCAGTTACAGGCTTGCTGTTCCTGAACTGTTTGAAAGTTTCTGTGAGGCCATTTTGCTTGGGCTGAAGGAGGGTCTCTGTGTTTATCAGTGGCAGTTTCCATAACTCCTTCATCTTCGCATTTTCTGGCTTGTTAAACTTGATTTCTGTATTAGTAGCTGTATTTAGAGCACAACCAAAAGCTGTTTGCTGAATTTCCTGTTTGCAAAACTTGCATATTTTCTGTGAACCTCTGCTATCTCTGTAAAAACAAAACAAAAACAAAATCTTGCGAGTTAAAAAGTTCAGTTACAGGCTTGCTGTTCCTGAACTGTTTGTTTGCTTGGGCTGAAGGAGGGTCTCTGTGTTTATCAGTGGCAGTGACTAACATTGAGCAGCTTCCCTGCCCCGGAGAGGTGGTTACTGACTTGAAACTGTAGTTTTATTGGCCACTAGGGGTCATTTAGTGCCTTTTTAGGCAGGCTCAAATTCTTCTAAACCTACCACCTAGAACAACAAAAAAAAAAAACTAAGGGTAATGCTGCTCAATGCCCAGAGTCTAAATCTCAAATGCACGACTTTCCTTCCTTCCTCAGTATGGAGACATCTCGTCTGTGCTGTGACAGAAACCTGGTTCAAGGCTCCCTGAGAGCAGCCCAGCGCTATCGGGTTTACCTCATCATGCTCGTTCCAGCCAAAAATCAATACCAAGAAAGGAAGAGTATCCATATTCATCAAGGACACCCACCTCAAGACAACATACTTGATCTCATCATCACGAACACATGGACAATAATGTTCAACACCGGGTGTACCCTCTCACTAGTGAGATCAGACCACAAACTAATCTCGCTGGAGTCCTCATCCCACCCACCCACCTGAAAAAAGACAGAAAAATAGCTAAAGACTCAAAAGATAACAAGGAGATATCTATACCAAACGATTTGCCCCCCCCAAACAACATCAGCCCAAGTGAGCTCTCTCTCTCAAAAAGCAAAAAACAGCATCCATAGGACCTATGGATGGTGTCCCCCGGTGTGCTCCATGAAGACAGCTGTTTAATCAAGTCTTTACCTCTGGATACGCACCAGGGGTGGCGCACTGCAATGTGGTACCACTTCACAAAAGCGGTGCCGAGGATCATAATGGACCTCATAAATAAAGACATAGGGAATTTGCAGACTTGGATCACAACCCAGTGCTTTGTCAGATCATGCCTTTTAAACTTGGTTGACTTTTTTCGAACAGTCATGTCAGACTCAAAGCCTGTCACAAGTGGTGTCCCACAGGGCCTCAGTCCTGGGGCACTTTGTTTGGCATCTCATCTAGATCAAGGGAGGTCATAGTCTCCTTTTTCATCCTCATCAGACCAATGATTGAGTACAATGCCCCATTCGAAATGTATCTGACCGACACTTTGCAGCAGCTGGAGGCCACAAACAAAGTTCCTCAAAGGAGAACCTTGACACGGGCTATTAATAGACGTGGGAGGGATAGATTCATCACCCAAAGACTCTACTGCTATGGAACAAAAGTAAATCCATGTGTGTGGCAGGCACCCTCGCTGGCCTTGTTCATGCCTGGCAAACAATTCTTTTGTGGCATGGAGGAAAAATACCTATGTGGAAGAACATGTGTTGTCCATTTTAAATAGGTTTGAATCCCACATTGTAGAAATTACTTGTGTCATTGTGTAAAGCCAAGCAAAAATGTGTCAGATCATAAAATGTATAACCCCCATTACATATCTGAAAAGTTAAGTCATCAAACAGGCACAGCAACATCCAACCCATAAACTAATACCAGCTGTGACATTATTTTATAAACTGCTTACCGCTCTGTTTGGCATTGTTGCTCTCCCTTTAACATTGTGTAAATGTGGCTGGCATCATTGTTTGGGTTTATGCACTAGCCATAAAATGCAATACCATAAATTGGCAGGAAAACAAACTAACTATTGCTGTTTGAGCTGTGAGGACATGACAGTAGCTAAAAAGGAAGGTTCCCAATTTGGAGTTCAAGGATGGGGTGTAGAGGAATCTTAAATATTCACTGGACTCCCTGTAAATCACCACAGCTGTAGGCTTTTGCAGGGCACTATACTGGGTCTCACTGTAAATAAGAGACTTGGAATACCCTTGCCAAGGCTATCTCCTGTTCAACTGGTATTCCATCCATTGGAGAGCAATGCAGACACCATTATAATGTCCTGAAAAGGTGCAAGCAGGCACAACTCAGCCATTGGCTGGATGAGTTTAGGACTGCAGATATCCCCCAGTTGGGTAAGTATACAGATAAAGATACTTTGAATTATATACAAAGCTGGAGATAACCAAGATTGGTATACATAAGGCTCTCCTGTTTTTCTCTCCTCTTTATTTTACGGCTGCCTGTGAGATTTCAGTGAAAAGGGAAGCTCATGCTGCATGCATATCTTAACTGTAAAATCAAGCTTGCATGCTTCATTCTGTAGGTGAAGGTAATTATAGGGGTCAGTTGTAATAGTGCATTCAGATATTGCAAGTTCAAATCCCACAGGTAACAAATCCATTGTAAAATAATTAAAAAATAGTAAATATTAATTTCAACAAAATTTTCATAAATGCCATGTTGTTAGCTACATCTCTTTTATTTGTAAAAGCATATGTGCAATATATGCATGTTGCAAGGATTACCTGGAACAATTCTCAGTCCTAGTTTGTAGTTTTTAAAAAGTATAGTTAATGTTAAAGTAAAAATATATTAATATTGTAATAATTTATTGTATGTGACGTATGATGGTTCTAATTCTATTTTTCTTTTTCCTTTCCTTTTTTTTTCTCTCTTACCCAACCCCTTATCTGTCTTTTTTATTTTTACATGTGTGTCATAAACTTCTGACAACTGACAAAATGATTTCCAGCACAGGGAGGTAGTCCAACCAATGTGACTCAGCCTGCCACCCCTCCGAAGGCTGCCAGACCAATGCCCAGCACATCTAGGACATAGCCTGGCATTACTGCCTCTGAAGCCCATGCATACCTGGGTCCTCAAATCAGGAAGCACTACCCTGGCAGCTGGTGCAGAGGAACCCTCCAGGAGTATTGGTAGAGGTGGGAATTTTGTCACCCTACCGGAGCTGCCAGGCATGGTTCATGAGTTCATAGAAGGTACCACTGATACACATCTCAGCCATATGAAGAAGATGCTCATTGGAATGCTGACAAAATAAAAACATCAAGCTCTCCAACAGAAAATTGAGGAAGGGGACAGTGATTAGAATTATGAGGGTGAGGACTAGATTCTCACAGTCCTCATGCTTGATGGGCCTGGGCCTCTGATGTCCCTTCCCTATCCCCATTCATGGTGTCCTCAACCTTTTATGTCCATCACCATACTTGTCTCTGTCTTGTTTGTCCTGTTTGTCTGCACCCACTTCCTCACCTCTACATCCCTTACCCAACATTCCTGTTTTATTGAAATAAAATTAAAAAAAAATGGGCACCTGTTCCACAAAAAAAAAAAAAATTGTCCCATCCATAGCTCTCCACTTTGTACATGTACCTTCTTGACACACTTGATTCTATCCAATTGGCTATACAACTTGATTTCATTGTTGTCACCCATATTTGTTGATGCGAAAGTTTAAATTAATCGAAAATTCTATCCATGTTCATTTTACACTGTTGAAGAAGTGGATAGCTATGGTTCTTTCCTAATTTCCTCCTGCACATTCCTATACTGTTTTCCTTGTGTTCTTCCTCCTGCTTGTCCCCCATTTCTCTACTTTCCTATCTACCCCATTTTCACACCTTTAATCTGGTCAAAAAATAGAATCACACACCGCACACACAAATAATAAATCCCTAATAAAAGCCTTCACTCTTTGTCCTCTGCATTTGTGCAGAGTTTGGTATTGCACACCAATGCAGAGAGACAGTGAATGACTCTTCATGTTCTATGGCATGATATGGCTATCGCCCTGCAATGTTGTTTAAATTTACTGCATTTATGGAACACACAGTTAAAGCAGAGTAAAGGCAGTACTTTGAAACATTTACTCTAATATTTATTTAGACTGATGAATGTATAAAAATGCCAATACATATGTGTACTGTAAACATAAATTGACTGTTGTCCAGCTTTATACATTACTTCACTGTATTCATTGCCTCTTGCATTTTCAAAAATGTATCACATTTACTTATGTAGTACAATCTTGACAACATATATAAAATTTGATTGAGCTGGATTTGGACATTGTCTCACTTGTCCTCAAAATATGAGTTTTCTGTTCTTACACCTGCTGCCACAGAGAAAGCTAGGCAGCAGATGTTTTTCTTGCACTCAGTACTATTCAAATTGCTGACTGGCATGCCTCTCTGCTTAGCATGTTTGCACAGATGAAGGAGAACCAATAGAAAATCACATTTTTTTCCAAATTAAGTTGAGACCCACATTTGCTTGTTGTTTAATGGGGAAGAAAATTACAAAAGTACTTTATGTTTTAAAAATTATGACACATTTAAAATATAAAGTGCAGTATAAACATTACATTATCTGTCAGCTATTTCTGCCATAGACTGCATGCAAAAGTACTTCTCAAGTTCAAGTTGTATTCATTAAATGTGAATCTCACATGCACAAACACTTTGCCATCAATCAAGCAGGCACTTTTTAGTGACTGAACACATATTTACTCAGACATATGTGTGCCCGTCACCCATGCACTTGAAAAATAGATATGTCAGTAGTACTCCCCAAATGTCAGCTACACTACAAAAATAAACAGCATGACTGCATTGGTACATAATCTAAAGCTTTATACTGACAAGAGACATTTAAATTGTCTTATATATGTCTTAATGTGGACATCAATTCATCACAAATGTGAGCACACATACATGAACACTTGCATCTGTTCTTATCAAAAAATGTGTGTGTGTGTGTGTGTGTGTGTGTGTGTGTGTGTGTGTGTGTGTGTGTGTGTGTGTGTGTATGTGTGTGAAACAGGTGCATATGTCTCACTTCTGCAACATGCCTTCCTGACAGTATATTGCATCAATGTAGATAAAGAGACTTGTAGGCTGGAAATTAAAATACTTGAAATTTATTACAAAACACAGATTTAGGTAAGCGCGTTCAAGGCAATCCTCTTCTTCAGACCTCAATACAGAAATAAATTAGCACACAAAGTTTAAATAAAACCATTAACCAATAAAAATTCTTTAAAAATTAGTGACACAACCCTCTGTATTTTAAGAGAGGTTTTAAAGATACAGTACTGTTAAGACTAGGTGATAAGTATGCCTTAAAGTCCACTATCCACCTTAGTTCAGCATATTCAGTTTCATTGTTAATGTCACCTTCTCTAAGGCTCACATTCATTTTTTGCAAGACCAAGAATTTAAAATAGTGCTGATCAACACAGTCTAAGACATGCTTAGCTAATGCATTAGTAAGTTTGCTGTTCCTGATATCATTAAGATGTCCCATTACCCTTTCTTTCATAGTTCTATTGGTTTTATCAATATAGACTGCACTACAAAGATTGCACTTAGCAAAATACACAATGTTTTTAGTAGAACACTCTGCATAGAATAGAAACTCTACAGGTTTCTGATGCACAGGGTGCACAATTATGCAGGTGGTCCAAATGTTATTGCATATTCTGCAGTTCCTACATGGGAAAGTCCCTCTACGTTGTGAGACAAACCTGTCACATGTTTTATTCTGTTTATAGCAGAGTTTCTTTTTCAAATTCTTGCTATTTTTAAAACTAAAACTGGGTGTAGAACCAACAACCCGGCTAATCTTGGGGTCAGTTTATTGCATCTACTTGGAGAAGCGGTCTTCTAAAGAATACCTGTACATTGGAACTACAGATAAAATCCAAATTCCACACTTTGCACACCATTCTCATAACAGAGATATGTTACCCTCATCATATAACAAGAATCTCATCATCTAGTAAGACCATTATGACAAGGCAAAAGCATACTTCAGGGATGGTGCTTTTATTAACCATTTCTGAAGATGGGAACAAAATACTTAGATGTTGGTTAACTTACCACAACAGCCACAGTATGTGTGTGTCTGTCTGTATGTGTAAGTAAGTGTGCATAGTCAGAAGAGCATTAGTCTGTATCCTACTCTCAACAATCCAGTCCCATGCAGAACAAATGTTTAGACAGTCATACATGCCTACAAAGCCATTTCATACAGGCCTCCCAATATCTTTTGCCAAGCATCCAGTGATTATGTCATCTCCTATAAAGTATCCAGCAGCAGTGCAAAAGTCAGACTTTTTGCTGTGGCACTTGTATTAAATAATGAGTTCTCTAGCTTGTGTAACTAATTAAGTAGGGGTTCTAATCTCACTGCAGTCAACTAGTGTGGGTGCAGGTGTTTGTGTTCAGTTAGCTCTCAGTCTAGAGACATTTTAGAATGCCTTGTGTGACACTCCTATTCCCCTCTTCTTCTCACTGGACATTGCTGATGTCATGATCTATAACCTGTTGTCTGACACTATGAAAGTCAGACTTGTGCTGTGGCACTTGCATTCTTATGTAGTTAGGTAGGAGTTTTCATCTCACTGCAATCAACTGGTATGTGTGTGTGTGTGTGTGTGTGTGTGTGTGTGTGTGTGTGTGTGTGTGTGTGTGTGTGTGTGTATGTGTTCATTCATCAGTCAGTATGGTGACAATTTTAAAATAGCATGTGAGTCCACAGCTATGCCAGACACTCCTCCCAACATCTTTTTGTAACATACATTAATTATGTCATTCTGTATAAAGTGCACTCTGACAATATTCAAGTCAAACTTGTGCGGTGGCAGTAATGTTAAGTATTATGTTCTCCAGCTTCTGTATCTGCTTATTTAGGGGTTCTAACCTGACAGTGGGCAACTTCAGTGAGTATGCATCCAAATAGTATTTCTGAGACAATTTTACATGTTGATGTGACTCCACATTGATGTCAGTCACTCCTCCCATGTTCATCTCAGCATACCTAGATGCTATCATAGTCCACAAAGTGCAACATCACAGTGTTAAAGTCAGACATATGTGGTGGTGCTAGTGTTACATTACATGGCATTCAGCTTTTATACTTACAGAGATGTAATGTTAAAATCAGACCTAGTCTACTGCTGTGTGCATGGTTGGTGGCACATTATAGTCATTGTATGACTTTTGAATTGCTTTTCATTTCACTATCACTTATGAGAACCTTTAGCATAGAACCATGTATCCACCTTCATCTTTTTCTCTCTTGCCACATGGCATCCTTCCTGCACAGGAGTGAAGGATGTCCTTATGTCAAAGATGCATACACACATCATGAAGCAGAGTGTTCCATGAGACTCTGTCAGCCAGCTTCAGAGCACTAGATGCGTGATTGCTGATTATGTCATGGGGTGGTACACATGACACATACGGACAAAGGAAGTATGTAATTGAATCCGCCAAATACACACTTATCCACATAGCCTTGCTATCTTCTATCATATAGATTTAGGGAGTTGGTTTTAAATGGCATTATAACAGATAGGATTGTATGTGATGCTGGCTATTAGCTTATTAATGTTCTATAACCCTATGAACATTTCACATGCCAATGTTTCTGTCATCGACATGTGCTATGTTGAGGTATGGATGCATGGTAGAACTACAAGGAGATATTACAATCTTTGATGTGAGGTAATATATTGATGGCAGCTGCTGACATTCGATTACATGTTTCTTCAATAACAGTTGTAGTAATATGCCTCCTGAGAATTTTTGACATGGGATGATAGTATGTATATTGTTGGCTTAGTAAGACATGTGTTGTCATTCACCCATCAAAGTGACACTTGCAGTATGGCACATGTGCACGTGGGTATACCTAACCACATTAAATGTTATATGACTTTCATCATGAGAGGGTGTAACCCAAATAAAAGACTGGTGCCAGAAACATGGCCTCAAACTGAATGCAAAAAAATGCATCATCATACTCTTTGAGTAGAATGATGTCCCCACAAATTATCACATTAGTAACAAGGTCATAAGCATGCAATCAGTCATGAGGGACTTGGGCACCCATGTTGATAGCAAACTGACTTTTGACCACCATATTGCCTCCATTGTAAGGAAAGCTTTCTACACGGCCCACCTCATTAGGGAGGGGTATTTCATCCAGGGAAAAAGAGGTCATAGCATCCCTGTATTCTTCCCTTTTAAGCCCCATTATTGAGTACAACACCCCTTTCAGCATGTACCACACAAAGCACATGCAGCAGCTGATGAAACCACAGAGGTTCCTAACCAGCAGAATCCAGGGTCTCAAACATCTACCCTACAGATAGACTAAAAGCCCTGTTCCTCTACTCAGTCTCATACAGATTCCTCAGAGGTGAACTCTGTCTGGCATACAAAGCCGTTACAGATCCTGCCTTGATGGGACTGCTGCATATCTGCAAGTCAAGCTCCACTGGAGTAACCCACATGCACAACCTCAACTTGGTCTGTGACATCAAAAGGTCTTGTTGGCAGGACAGATTTGTGTCCCAAAGACTCCTCCATCTATGGAACAGACTTCCTCTCCACATCAATCAGAGTACCTCATTAAGCCTTTTTAAGCACAACATGGGTAAGTGGATGGGGAACAGAAAATACACCCCTGGGATTGCACCTGTGTCCATGCTGGATAGGGACATGAGATGCTGACTTGTCAAAACATGAGTTAAATTCTTGGCTAGACTTGGAGGGCCTCAGGGCCAATAGACTAGTAACTTTCTATGATCCTATGATCCTATAAGCAACATAAATTCATACTCACCCACATGTTGTAATGCAGTGATATAAACACACATATCATATGTTTTGAATCAATTGCTATCTTGTGGAATTCATTGTATGTGCAATTGTTTAGCTATTTCCAAGGATTATTGAGGTGGTCACCAGCACCCTTGTGTGACTATCAGCATTTGTGTCAGTACCTGTTCTGCATGTGCCACAACCAAATGATTTGTAACATGTCCTGATATGGTATTACGCCACTCAAACACAGCTTTCCAATAATAAACATATATGCATACAATGGTATACTTATATGATTGTGTGAAGAGTATCACTGTGTAGCATGTGATGGATAATCAAGGCTGTATTTGGAGGTGCTGTCACAAATCATTTATTTAAATAAGTATGAATTGTTAAGGAGTATGCACAATAAAGCATGGAGCTGTTTGTGGATGCCACTAACCATACTCAGCTGGAGACAACAGACAATCTGCTGGGTCTATATTATAAAACTGAAAATACTTTACCGTGAATGCTCACATGTGCAAAAATGCCAGTAATCGAACTTGCTATTGAAAGGAATTATGCACTCATAATCCTGATCATCCTCATCTATGTGGCAGACTAATTACTCATCATGCACCTTCTCAAAAGAACACAGGTAATCTAATGATGGTATACCAAACCCACTTTTGGTTTATTAAGACTACATCATGTCTGTTAAATCTGGTTGACATCTTCAAGAAGGTCACCAAGGGTATGCATGAGGAAAAAAGTGTCATCCCATATAACTTGTCCCGGCCAAGGCATTTGATAATAATGTACATTTAGGTATTACCGAGAAACTGTCTCAAGTGGGTATAAACACTTATGTTACTAAGTGACTAGACAAATGGATCATACACAGGACACATAATGTCAAAGTGTGTGAAGTCACAACTAGCGAGAGTCCAGTGACCAGGTCTGTACTTCAGGGTTCTGTACTAGGCCCTTTCCTGTTCAGTATTTGACTCTCAAAAGTAAAGACAAATTTAGACATTCTTTGTCTAACCAGCTTTCTGGATGTCTGCAAATTGTGGACAATCAATGAATCCAAGAATGCTATTGATAAACTGCAGAAAGTATTAACACACAAAGATGATTATCACCAGAGCCATGAAGACACACTAGATGAAAAAAAGCATGATTATTGCCTTTTGAAGGCAAATAGACAAGCTAATTACAATACAGAAAGCTCACCCCAAAGAGTGGACCAAGTGGTATGTGACCTGGGTACTCGGGTAGATAGCAAGCAGAACTTTCACCAGTATGTGACCACAGTGGTGGCAAATCCCTTGTATGTAGCACAAATATTGGGTGTGGCAGGTTATGCTCTCCACATTAAAGAGAATTATAGCCTCATTGTTCTCAACCCTCATCACACTAATAGTTGAGTACAATACCCCCATTTGCATATACCTCACCACTCATCTTTCAGGGATGATTTACTCAAGTGTATCACTTTTGCCACAGTGTGCTTCCACACATATTTTTTGTTCATACATAAGTATTCTTTGCATAAGTATTAGGAGCTGACAGTGCAGACTTCCCTTCAAGGTGTTTTACAAGATGCATGTGTGATACTTCTTCCTGTATTGCACCCAACATTGATGGCATTGGTTACATTCTTGCAAATGTGGATTGTGGTAAATATGTGTCATGCAAACCACTCAACTAGCCAGGATTGCTTGGAATTTAAACTGTAGGTGTAACACTCTTCCTCTTAACACCTCAAAAAAGTGGTTGTTTTTGGAGGAAGGTTTGCTTGATTCCCCTTATAGATTACTGACAAATCATTACAGTTGTATAAGTGTGTTCATGCAAAACATGTACAATAACTCACAATCACATATTTGATGTCAATGAGACAGGTTAATGGTGGTATTATTCTGATATTGTCCATGATTGTATGTGCTTCTGTGTACTGTTATCCATGATCATGTTGCTATGTGTCCCTTTTGGTTAAGACCTATGCTGACATTAGTTTGGTATTCAAGCAACTAATTTTGCACATCTTCAGAATATTCATATACCCCCTACTGTATGTACTGTCATTGCTAAATATCCTTTCCAGTGATCATGTCAGGGTGCTTACATCACAACCAGTCATCTCCATTGATAAGTGACCTTGTGTGACAGTCACATAATATACAATAACTGTGCAATGATATGAATATACCTACACAGGAGGTGTAATCAGCAGTATGTACTGTGTTATGTGCATATGTGATTACTGTTCATGTTACAACTGTCTTGTCTTTGGGGTGTATGTACATTGACATGCCCTTATCTGGTGTGCATTGCCATGTTTCACTTATCCGCATCCCCGTTTTTCATTCATACCATTCATGTCTGTGGCCTCTTAATATATAAACATTTCCCAGACTACTGCATTAATAATTGCACTTCCAAAAAATGGAACTCCCTTCCTCCAGAAATAACCACTAACAGCCCTTGCATCAATTCAAAATATCTCTAAAGACACACATGCACAGAGTTCTGCTATGTCCATGTCTAAACCCCGACTAAACCATATAAAAATGAAACTGAGGTAGACAAAAAAATAGTTGTGCTCATATCTAATCCAAAAACACACTAAGAAACTGTTAACCTAAACTTAGCTCACAAATGTGATTACCCTTTTCTCCCACTATAACTTACTTTTCTGACCACATTAATTAAAATCCTTCCAACTTAAACTACCTTCTCTATTTCATCTTCCTTACTTTCTAACTGAAAATGCTTATCTTACAGACACACCTTTCATAAAAGATTGTTTTCCCTGTATATTTATTACATCAGCAATAATGCTTTTTTATTTCCTATCTATATGTAACCTTTATATGACTTTTGTCTTTGACCTATTGCTAACTTTTTAGAGATCTTTGTGACCTGCATTTTAATTGTTACTAAACTTTCGTAAATATATTTATTGTTAAATTTTAGATATCTTGTAATCTACATTTTTTATTGTTACAAAATTTTTTGTAACGTGGAGCTTTTCTCCCCAGGACTCCGCTGAAAACGGATATGCATCCAGTCGGACTTTCCCGGTTAACAAATGTAAAATAATAATAATAATACATTTTTTCCATATAAATTCTACATATGTTGTATATAAAATTCAATAATTGCTTTACCATCAGAACAGCATTTTGTCAATGTTTGCAGCCTTTGTTTTAGTTATTAATTCTGTACAATCCATACAGGACATAATGGTCTCCTTTGTTTTTCAGTGTATGTGCCTTAATGTGCTATTTTTCAGACAGATGTATTTTCTTCTTCTGCACTGTACAGCCTGTGTCGGGTGCTTTCTCATTTGTGCCTGTGTCTTAGTTGAAAATGGTCATTGTAGCATCCCACCTACTCAGTTATCAAACATTAAATAAACACATTAATAAATTAAGTTGTTCTTTGGAACATGACAAGGCTGCAACTAGAATAATTAAGTCAAGATTATGTCATTGTCTTAAAACTAAGATGTTCAAGTCTTTTGTGTTTCTAGAGGAAAGAGAAAAACATGCTCAGCTAGATTCAATTTATATGACTATCGATGTCAAGGATTCCTTGGTGTGAACAAATAAGATTATTAACAGACAAAGCATCGAGATAATATGCATTTTTGGTGACAGAAAAGGTATACATGTACAAATGTAGAACTTCAAAGAATTCTTCTGGGAAAATTGTTACATCCTGTGGCTGTAACCTATCAATTATCTCATGATGTAATATGCAAGCAATAATGCCAAAGCAAGGTGTGTGTTAATGTGTAATTAATGCCACTCCAGGGGTGTTATGAGGCCTGACACCGCAGGCATTATTGCACTTAGAGAATGGGCTCTCTAGAAAATTGTTGTGTTTTAATTGCTTACACACACACACACACACACACACACACACACACACACACACACATATATATATATATATATATATATATATATATATATATATTATTATTATTATTATTGTTATTTTAGCATATTTTTGATGTAAAATAATTCATCCACCTAATGTTTCAGACTTGCTATAGTACATGTTAATGATGTTGGATGAAGCATTTTACATCCAAAATATAATATTTAAAAAAATAATGAGATATTTATGTTTTGGTCCCTTACTCCTAAATCATTTGTTTGGCAGTCGTGGGAAATTGAAATTATTAAATAACGACATACATTTGAGCTTCAGACTTTTTTTTCCTCCAAAAAACTCATGCTAACATAAATCCTTTACTTAAGCAACTTTGTAATTTTGTAATAATTAAAATCTGTTTCTGGTTTAGAGCGTTTGTTCCACCTTTATTTTAGGCTTTATCCAGATTTCTTCAGCTGAAAGATGCAGAGGTTTGTAAACCTCTTTACTGCTGCTGCTGCCAGTAGTCATCTCACTCATTCAATCACACACACACACACACACACACACACACACACACACACACACACACACACACACACACACACACACACACACACACACACCCTCTCTCTCTCTTCTGCATTCATGCATGTATTCACTCACACATGCAGACAGCAATATAAACACACACACACACTCTTTTCGATTCATTTATTATTGATCATCTCTGTCTCTCTTATTTTCATACATGCATACACACACACACGCGCTTGCACTTTTTATTTTATACTCACTAAATTGCAGAGGCACTGCTTAGCGAGTGTAAAATAGTAGCTCAACCAATCTCTTTCTCTCACACTCATACATGCATGCACTCACATAGACATAAAAACATACAAACACAAATTTCTTTCTTTTTCATTTTACTTTACCTTTTTTTACATTTTACACACACTAAACAGCAGAAGCGCTGTTTAGTGAGCGTAAAATAATGGCAGCCAATCTGTATTCCTCAGTCCGAGTTCCATGGTGGATTGATAATCTGCTGTGAAGAGGCAGACTCATTTTTCAGTGGGCATTAGTTGTACATTAATACCTTTCTGGAAAACACTCATTCTCCAATCAGGGTACTGATGTACAGTAAGCCTATATTCTAATACAAGAATATTTCGTCATTTTAAAGCGCTTTGAAAAATGTGATTGAAGATCGGGTCCATAGGCACACTGTAATAGGTTGACCTACATGAAAAAAGTCGGCAGAAACTTTATTCAGTATGTTAAATCTCAAAATGTCCACTAAAAAGTATTCAGAAAAGCTAAGTATAGCACACAGGTAATACACAATTGCAGTTAACTGCTTTCTCTTCCAGACTTCTTCAGAACTGAGACAAAATAATTCAATGTATTATTTAGTCTCTATACACTTAATTCCATATTAAGATTGAGTAAACATATTATAAACCAAGCAATTACTAGTCAAAATTCATTCATCCTTAACAAGCACTGTCCAAAGATTTATTCAGTTCCTGGGATGTATTTGCATTTGTTCTTATTTGCCAAAATAATTCTTTCTTTTCAAGTAAACTGAAAAATCACCCCATTGTATTTTTTAAGAAGAAAGTATCAAAGTGAGAAAGTTTCAAAAGGTTTACAACTGTGTATAAAGTAGCAAACAGTATTTCATGCTGTAAAATGGTGCCTTTACAGCATGATATAAAAGTCCAAAGTCCATAATGTTTGTGGAATCCAGTAGAGTGTGCTGAATTCTGCATAAATATTGTGGCTAACCAAGTAATATGTAAATATGCCTTAGGCTAAGTAGAATAAGTCAACACAAAGTAGACATAGCCAGCAATATCAGAACATCCGCAAGCAGCCATGTCAGAGCTGTATGCCAAGACAGCTTTATACCAAACCAATGGGGGGGGGTTGTTGTCACAATAGTTAGTCTTCACTAGATAATCACAAGGTATAGGGTTTGATTCTGACCTCAAGATATTGGCTAGGCTTAAAATGGCCCTTCAGGGCAGTTAGCCTAATATTCATAGGATCATAGGAGGTTACTAGGCTATTAGCCCTAGTGCCTTTACAAGCCTAGTCATGCTGTGCTCTTGTTCCCTTATATAACGATATGCAGTCTATATTTGCAATGTGAGTCTCAGATCAGCACCAGCTTCCCCTGTCCAAGAGAGACATAAGTGATACCCATGGGGTAAATTTACGGTTTCCCATCCAATTGTCCAAGTTACGCATAAACAGGGTTATTGAGGGGATCTGTTTTACGTGAATTGGGAGTTTGATCTAGATGAGTGACAACCTCTGGAGGACATATCTGTCTCTCCAGCATGTTCTGTTAATGTCGCAGGCTACATTAAGGACCCTAGCGCAAAAGACTGTTGTCCCATTTGATTTGCAGATGTGCAGCATTTTCATGAGGGCAGGGTTTGATACTGCTGTGTAGGCCAGGTGCAAGTCACATCTAAGCAATCTGTACAATACAGAGTACAGTGACAAGGCCTTCAGTCTATCCATGTAGGTAATGTGTTGAAGGCCCTGAATTTTTTTGATGTCAAACAATGCAGCCTACACTATTTCTCATTCAAGGCATTAATTTACAATTAGTACCATATTGTTATATTTGTGTTTCAGAAGAAGAATTATACCATAAATATAAAAGCACCCTGATGTGAATGCACAGTGTAAATGTTATAGCAAGTTATCTTACCATCACAATATATACATAACACTTTCAGCAGTATATGTGACGCTGTGTTTTTCAGTTCTATAGGTCCATCAACATCTGTAAAGCAACAACACTGGAAGCTGCACATATAGACAAACCAGATAAGGTTGTTCACCTGGCTGATATTATACAGCACTGTTAATCGCACCTGTAATCCAAGATAGTCATGTTGCCATGTTCCTTTCACAGGTACATTTGGTGAAAATGTGCACCACTTATCATTTAAGTACCTCCATATCCTGTTATTGTGGTCCGTATTTGTTGTGTGCCTTTGCCTCTTGTTATGACTGTGGAGTATACTCACATGTTGATGTTTTTGTGCCATTCTATCCTATAGATACAGATATATCATTGCAAAATATGGGGCCAGGAAGCTGCACATACATGCAGACCAGGTAAGCTGTTCATCTAGTTGATATTGCGCAGCACTGTTTAGTACACCTGGAATCTAGAATATTCATGTTGCCTTCTTTTACACAGGTATATCTGGCTGACATATGCACCATTTGTCATGCAAGTATCTCCATATCCTGTTTGTGCAATCTATAGTAGAGTCCCAGGGGTGTATTTTCTGTTCCAAATCCAGTTATCCAGGTTGTACTTAAAAAAAGTTAATGAGGTACTCTGCATGACATGGAGTGGGAGTCTGTTCCACAGAAGTGGTGCCTCTGAGACACAAATCTGTCCTGCCAATGAGTTCTACTGATGTCACAGACCAGGTTGAGGTCACATGTGCTGGTTACGTGGGTGAAGTTTGAGTTGTGGATATATAGCAGTCCCATCAAGCCAGGGTCTGAGATTGCTTTGTGTGTCAGACAGACGACACCTCTGAGGAGTCTGTAGAAGACTGAGTAGAGAGACAGGACCTTTAGCCTATCTGTGTAGGGTAGATGTTTGAGGCCCTGGATTCTCCTGGTGAGGAACCTCTATGGTGTCTCCAGCTGCTGCATGTGTTTTGTAAGGTACATGCTGAAAGGGGCATTGTACACAACAATGGGTCTTATAAGGGAAGAATACAGGGATGTTATGACCACCTTCTCCCTGGATGAAATATCCCTACTAATAAAGCTGGCCATGTAGAAAGCTTTTCATCCAGTTGAGGCAATATGTTGGTCAAAAGTTAGTTTGCTATCAGCCTGGATGCCCAAGTCCCGCATGACTGATTGTGTACTTAGGACATTATTATTAAAGTGATAATTTGTGGAGACATCTCTCTCCCCAAAGGGGATAATGATGCCTTTTTTGGCCATGTTTCTGACACCAGTCATTTGTTTGGGTGAGATGCTCCTGGAGGCTTGCCACACCACTAAGGGAATTGATAACAGTGCCCACCTTGCAGACATCTGCAAACCTCATCGGCCATAGCCCACTGGTTTTGGCCTTCAACTTAGAAAAGTATATCCCAGGCAACAAAGGCCCCAAGACTGATCCCTGGGTACACTACTCATTACAGGTTAACTGTTTGAGGTGACTTCCCCTATTTGTCTAGGTGGGTTCTATTAGTGAGACAGGTTGCTACCCATCTAGTAACATACATATTGATGCCTAGTTGAAAGTTTATCTATTATACCCGAGTAGGGAATAGTATCGAAGACTTTGGCCAGGTCAAGGTAGGTGGTGTGCACCTTTTTCCCTCCATCCATGGCTTTGGTGACTGTCTCAAAGAAGTTGACCAAATTTAACAGACCTGACCTCCCACTTGATGAAAGCAAACTGTGTGGGATCGAGTGATTGGAGGTTACAAATGTCCTTGTTAATGAAGTCCATGGTAGGCTAGTTAGGCTGATGGGTCTATAATTTCCTGGATCGGTGGATGCTCTCTCTTTGTGCAAAGGAATGACAGTGGCTGTCTTCCACTCAGTGGGGATGAAGCCTGTACTTAGGCTTTGTTTGAATAGGGTGTCTAATGGTGCTGCACGTTCCTGCCTGAGTTCATGTACGATACAGCCTGGGATGTTATCGGGTCCTAAGGGGGCAATTTTTTTTTGCTTTTGAGAAGGCAGTCATGACTTGCTTCATAGATATAAGGGGAGAGGGGCAGGTTCTGTGGATGTCCTGATTTACTGAAGGGGGACAGAGGGGTGAAGTTTTCACTGAACCTGTCTGCCAGCATGTTGACTATATCTATGAAGTTTTTTATCTGGTGTCCATGAACATTAGTTCTGAGCAGATATGTGTGCTTCCCTTGAGATTACAGACATAAGTGAAGAAAACCTTGTGATTGTCTTTAGTAGATGTGGCCAGTTTGGACTTGAAATTTGCTTTGGAGGATTTCACTAGTGTTCTTATTTGCTTGTTCAGGCTAAGGAGAGATTGCTTCCAATTAGGCACCTGCTCATTCTTGGTCCTGGACAGCATTTTTTTTTCCTTTTATTATAGAGTTTATTTATTGCAGATGTCCAGGTTTACTCTTCCTTGAGGATACTTTTTGTCCTTTTGGGTATTCCTGATTCCATGCAGCTATATAAATGCTTGTATAATATTTTGGTGTAGGTTTGGACATATGTGCCAGTTTTTATGGAGGGGTGGGAGCTGTCAAGCTGTTTATACTTACCTTGTTTGATCCTAGGTGGGGGAGTTGGGGGAGATGGTGCCTTCAAAATTGACTGCTTTTGTTTGGATTTTACAAGGGAGGATGACACTGTAGGGATGCTGCAGTGGTTACTCATGTTAGTTAATACCAATTCCAATATATTTTCACCACTTATGGGGGTGTTAACCAGCTGGTCCAAGGCATTTGCATTGATGAAATCAAGGGATATCTGGGCATTTGTGTTTTGGCATGAGTAGGTCTTCCAATCTGTTGTTGGATAGTTGTTGCCCAGGATCAGGATAAAGGGTTTAGTCTTAATAGATTCAAAGAGGTCCAGATAGGTGGAGTGGGTATCTTGAGTCAAAATTGGGGGCCTGTAGCTGGCTATGATTTGAATAGGGGTCTTGTCAATGGTTAACTGCACCTGGAGTGTCTGCTGTGCACCATACTGTTTGACCAGCCTGGAGGTGTGTATGCCTTTTATATATATTGCAACTCCACCTCCTTTTACTTTGCTGCCCATGGCTTGGGGTGTGAATGTATGATAGGATGAGTAACCTGGTATGGCTGAGGTTCTCTCCACAGTTTCTTTTGCCTCCTGTTATGACTGTGGAGTATATTCACATATTGGTATTTATGTGCCTTTTTTAACCTACAGATACATAAGTAGAAAACATGGGTCAGGAAGCTGCTCATATAGACAGACCAGGTAAGGTTGCTCATCTGGTTGATATTATAAAGCACTTTTAAGTACACCTGCCATCTAGGATATTCAAGTTGCCTTGTTCTCTACATGGGTATATCTGGCTGGGATACGGACCATTTATCATGCAAGTGTCTACATATCCTATTAGTGTTATCTATAGCTATTTTATGCTTCTGCCTCCATTTATAGCTGTGGAATATACTCACATGCAGCATTGGCTGCACATCATGACAGTGTGTTGCATGTATGTGCATCATGGCAATATGTTGCATGCATCTGTTCCATGCTCTGTTTTGTACCTTGTTATACTAAAGGATCTGCATTACGGCAGATGATACACTAACCAAACAGGGAGGACATACCTGGTAAGGCTGCGTACTCATTTGCTACATTTTATGATTGATTACATCTGTGCCCGTCATGACCTCTGTGATCTTTTTCACCTGCATAGGACACCTGCAATCTTCAAATCATCCTCGTCCATCCGGTATGTATCTATCTTATTTGCTGTGTGTTATACCTTAGTTGGAATGCTACATGTTGCCTGTTACATGCTTAATGATGACTTATTTCTATCTTTTCATATGACAGTGGCATTTCAACCCTCATTTCTGGTGGTAGAGTCTCAGGAGGACAAGTCAGGTAGGTTTTACTGCTTTTTTGACATCTTCTGTCCTATTTGCTTCATATGTAAATTACATGCCTTGTTTCTGTGTATAGGGTTATGTCCTGTTAATTCTTTATCATTATCAGCATTGTAGTCATATAGGTGTCCCAGATGCTATGCTGCATCATTTTTATTTTCTGTGAAGTCTTGTGACATGTGTCATCTGTCTATTTTGTAGCACATCCACTACCTGCCTCCTCTACTTCCCCTTCCATGGATCCTAAGGTGGGATGTGATGTGTCTAACTATGACAGTACAGCATCTGGTACACAGGCCAGTGCACTGGATTCATTGTTCAGTCTGGAAGGGATAGCCATGTGGGTCATTGTGTAGCCTACAATATGGATGGTACTGTGGCCAGACATTCTGATGATGTGGGGACGTCAGATGACTGAAATGATGATAACCATGACCTACTCTCCCTAGTAGAGTTTGGTAATGTTGGTGATGCTTCCACATGTTGGACCAATACTTTCCAGTAAGCAAAATGTGGAAGTGTTGCGGATGTGCATGGATGCATGTCAGAGGGTGTCCACCTACTATTACAGGCAAAGAAATTTTCACAGTGACATTGTGACTGTTGCCTGCATGCACCTGCCCATGGCACTGATCATGTAGCACACTAGATGCATGTGTTACATGTCTACATTCCTGTTCCTCATGTTACACATGCAACAGGTGTGCTACATAACCAGTGGCTCTGATCTGCATGCACTTGCCCATGCCAATGACCATGTAGCACACTAGCTGCATGTGTTACATGAAGGACAGGAGCACAAACATGGAGAAGTCATGAGGTCATGGCTCATTAGACTCACACAGGGCTCTCAAATATTAATGTCTATGCTGCAATGAGCATACACATCTGTTGTTGGCCACTTCATTGTGAACCCAGTAATCACATCCAGACTTTCACATTCAGTACTGCTTCTGTCCATAATGTGTCCCAAAATGCGAGTGTCACCACATCCAGATTCTTAGCACATTACTGTGAGCTGACTGTTTCCAGTCATGGCAGAGGCAGCCAGGATTGTGGTGTAAGTAATTAGCATGGACATCCTAAACTGCTTTAGAGTAAAGGGATTTTCTGATCCTTTATCTGACCTAGGTGACTAGCTTCAAGTTTTGATATGTAGTACTTAATTTGTCATTGGTATATTTTGTATAAATATTGACAAGACAAGTGCTACATGTGACTTCATGTCTGTATGTCTGCATCATTTGCTAGTTCACATATAGCACATATTTACATGGTTAACAGCATGTTATTTTTGTCATCCAGCATTGATTGCTACATTACATATGTCCTTGTTGTCTGCCATTCCTGCATGCACGAGTATGCTTCTGTATGTATACATGTGTTACTTATGGCAATTTAATATGGTTCTGCACGTCTCACCCTTAGCACTAATTTCACTTCTGAAGACCTGTTTCCATTTTCAATCCCCATGTTGACATGTTGTTCCTATGTGCGCCTCCATATATCTCACTGATTTTACATGCACACACACACACACACACACACACACACACACACACACACACACACACACACACACACACACAAGCACACATACATATACTTATGCTGTTGTATCCCTAACATTGATACATGTTCCATGTATGTTACGTAGTCAGTGTCATTGATGCTCTGCATGTTTGAACATATTATTACCCATAACTGAATCATATTGTGCATTAGAGTATTGCCTTTTGTATGACATGCCATATTAGGCATGGGATGTGATGCTTGTTTGTGTTTATTTTATTTTGCCATGTGTTTTAGATGTTTCTAATTACTCATGCTGATGTAAACATTTTACTGTGTTGTAACACATTGATACACATCACACAATTCTATGTATGATGCATCAGTGTTACTGTGGTGCCCCTCTTTTGGGGTATGTTTTTGCCGATACATTCTCATGGGTCTATATTACTTTGTCAAATCACTATGCAGTGAATTCCTCTTCATTAAACAACTATTCAGCAAACAAACTAATCACTGAACTAACTTTTCAGTGAAATCTTTTTAGAGCAAACTGACAGTAGTCCACCCTAATCCCCCCTAACCAAATAAATAAAAAAAAAATTAACACCTATGCAGACCAGGGCTATACCCCCCACACACCCTAATCCTCCCAACTAAATATACCAATTCTGAGATCTCACTACAGTGAGGTAAAGGGCAAATTCCAGATTGTGGCCAACCATCATTTTGCCCTAGGAATGTTTTTGCTGAAAACTTAATTTGACAATTAGTTTGTTCACTGAATAGTTGTTCGGCAAAGCAACATTAGCTAAATAGTGATTTGACAATGTGATATAGACCCCATTATCATAAACTCCATGGGTCTGTATTTCTTGTGTTACTAGCTATTTTATGGCTAACTTCCCATGCTAGTTATCTGCATGATGAGATCCAACCTGTCTAATGACATCTTCTGTTTTGAACACCTCCTTCATCCCACACATTTGCCTGTGTGGTCCTTTCTGGTGATGTACCATGCTCAGTGTCTTCCTGCATTGATATTTCCTTTGTGTGTTGTGTATATGTTCTTAGTGGTATGGCTTATGTTTCTGTTATGCATGATAGTCAATGTAGACAACTAATGGATTATTTGCATTAGATGTGCTCTGTTAAGCTGTTATGTGGCAATGCATGAACATCACTGTTCAGGGTATATACATTTGTACTGTTGCATGCAAAGACTCAAAAGTGTGAGTCAGAAGCTGCTGTGTTGCCTGAGCTAGGACATATGGCTGCATCCTCCACCACCCACACCTATTTCTTTTCTCCCCTGTATCTTCCTGATCATTTTGTGACAGCTCTGATATGTCATTGTCAGACATCTGTGGTTCTTGGAGTAGGTCACCTATGAATGTGGCAGGCAAGCCACTATGCTTTGCTGTTATCTCAGGTCACTGATTGATTGTCTTCTGTATGTATACTGATTCAAACAGCCTAATCTGTAAGTAAGGGATAATTAGAAAGATCAAGCATTAAATTATTTAATTTGAGATTATGGTTAAAAGGAATTGTTTGAAGTTTCATAAATAAGGTTTTAGGTCTAACAAATCCACTAACTGTTGTAGTACCATTATCATGTGCATTAAATTTGTGTATTTTGATAGCTGTAAGACTCTCCTTATTGAGGAAAAGTAAAACTTTAGGATTGCACTGGCATTTATATACAAAACTATACCACTGTTCGACTCATATAGGACTCCAATTACTTTAGTTTGGACTACATTCTGATATTGAAGAAACATAAAAGCAAGAGTGCACCAATGGCTGGATTACTTCAAAAAATGTTCACGGACAACTGCAGCTGGTTCACCATTTATTAAGAAGATAAAAGCAGGATCCAAAAGTAAAGTAAGCGCTTTCACGTCCAATACTGACGCTTCTTCAGACTTTATGAAATACCCAAAAACACTGAACTCCTTATGTACAGCTTAATTAATATACTTAAGCAAATTGATTACGAACAATTAAAATTAATTAGAGCTAAATTAAAGCTGAATTAAAAGGCATACACAACTGAAAGCGTGTTTTAGCGTAGACATATAAAAACACATCATGCGAAAGCTAAAACATAAACTATAAAACAATGCAATGTTTTCATCATTATAAAAATCACGTAGATATAATGTGTGTGAAACATATAAAATGTAAAAAAAACTAGCATGGATGAAAGTCAATGTTTTAGGGATCGTGCTGCCAAACATGGCTTCAATGTAATTTTGTCGTTCAGTCCATATATATGCGCCTGCAACCTCACTACCCATCTGTTCTCTATCTCTTCTAACTTATTTTTAAAATTGCCTAATCTATGTGTTCTCTTGAGTATCTCCAATACTTTGAATTTAAAAGAGTGTCTGAGTCCACTGTCAAGTGTGTGTTGTGCCAGGGCGTTGTTGGTATTTTCCTTATATATAGCATAAATATGCTCTCTGATGCGCTCTCTCAATGTCCTGTTAGTTTTACCCAAGTAAAACTTTTAACATTCTTGACATTGAGCTAAGTAGACTACATCTGTAGTTCTACAATTGGCATACCCTCTGAACCTGTAGACATGTCCAGTGATAGGATGTTTAAAAACCTGGTCGTCATCTATATATTTGCACTGATTGCATGAACGACAGGGAAATGTGCCTATTCTCTTAGACCTGATGGACTCATCTATGGTATTCTCATAACATAAAATCCTATTCAAGGATTTCATGTTCCTGTAGGATATGTTAGGTTGATCACTCACTAGTTGTCTGATTTGATCGTCACACGTTAGCAACTTCCAATTGTTATTGATGATGCGCTTGATGTGACTGTTCCTGTTGGTAAAAGAGATCATAAGTTTATTCTTGGCCATTCTGGTTTTAGTCCCTTGTATATGTAACGAGGAAGATGGATCATTGTCTACCCTGTTGAAAAATGGAGTTCCTTTGCCCGTTCTATGTTGGTCACTCATTGATATGGCTCCCTGCACCTCTGATCTCTTGTATCCTCCGGATACAAAGTTGTCAGTCAGACTGGCTTGTTGCTGTCTGTAAACATCATCTTGTGTAGTTAATCTAGATAATCTCAATGCTTGATTATCAACTACATTAGAATACACGTGACGGGGGTGCATGCTGGTTCGGGGCAACAAGTTGTTCCTCCAGCAAGTTTTTCTGAATAATTCAGTGTTGATGCCTGTATCTGTCTTGGTTAACCTAACATCAAGAAATTCAATTGTGCTATGGGAGTATGTACTTTCAAACCCAAGAAAATTGGTCGTACCATTGATGTAATGGAAGAATTCTTGTAATCTCTCTTCAGTTCCTCTCCATACCAAGAACACGTCGTCTACAAAACGACTATAGTATCTAAGATGCTTCATATAATCTGTGTTCCTCAAGACATATGTGCCTTCCCAGTAAGCCAACACCAGGTTGGCTTATGAGTTGGCACAGGGGGTCCCCATTGCTACCCCCTTCTTTTGTAGGTAATACGCTCTATTATATAGCAGTACATTATTCTCAAGAATAATTTCTAATAACAATGTCCATCTAATTATCAAATTATTAGGGATGTTGTTTTCAAGTAAAAAAAGTCTAATGTACTCAATACCTATCTTGTTGGGTATGGAGGTAAATAAAGATCTGACATCTAGTGTCACAAAGAGGTCGTCCTTATCAATGGGTTCTGATCTATTGAAACTGGCCAAACTTTCGAGAAAATGTTGAGTGTCCCTCAATATATGTTGTGTATCACTAACAACAGGTTTAAACATTTTATCTAGATATATTGATAGTGATTCAGTTAGCCATCCCTTGCTTGAAACGATGGGTCTCAATGGGGGATCCATTAAATCCTTGTGTACCTTTGGGAGTCCCCTAAAAGTGGGAACCAGTGGATTCTCCACTACAAAATACTTGTACAACTCAAGATTAATGACATTACTCAACAGCAAGTCATATAGATGTCCATATACATTTTTGATTAACTTATTAAGAGAACTACCATTTAAAGTTTGGTATGTCTCAATATCTGATAGCATATACTCTATTTTATTGTTATACATATCCTTGTCCATCACCACGATGGCTCCCCCCTTGTCCGCCTGTCTAATTACAATGTCCACTTTGTTCTGTAGACTCATTATAGCTTCTTTCTCATCCTTAGTCGTGTTGTAAAAGTCAGGTTTCACATGGCCATTGTTATAAAGCTTGTGTAGATCACATTCACAAGCCCGTTCAAAAGCTTCCAACATGAGATTATGTGGAGGCATAAATGTGGAAGGCTTCTTAAATTCATTGATATTGTTGCTATTATATGTACCATTGTCTCCAAATAACATTTTCATCCCAATGTTCCTCGTGAACAATTTAATGTCCATTATGATGTCCGCTATATCAATGAAACCAGAGGGGATGAAACTCAACCCCCTGTTTAAAATAGATAGTTCATGCTTATTAAGCACGTACCTGGAAATGTTGAGAACTAAGTTCTCTGTGTCGGTTTCAACGCCTTTCTCTGTTGCTGGTATATCTCCTCTGTACTTTTTCTTTTTGTCTGTCTGTTGTTGGGTGACCAAGTCCTTTTCTCGAAGGACTTTATGGGTAATGGGAAGGTCGGGAATCCATCCGGTTCCAAAAAAACCTCTTCTGTGTCAATATTTAAAAACGTGTCAATGGTTGGCTGTTTCCTGCGGACATCCTTGTTGGCTGTTGCCTCGGTAGAACGAGGCACATTATGTGGAGGTATACATGGCTCTCCATCCGAGTGAACCATAGCCTCAACTATAACCTGTCGTTGTCTGTTAGAGTTAGACTGCACCAGATTGGTGCTCACTTTTGAACTTCTTGTTTCATGAATGGAGTGCCCTGGTTTCGAAATGGTGGCTGATGTCATGGTAGGTGTATTCATCTGCAACTCTACTGCACCATTGGAACGATCACGAAAAGTGGTGGTGTTGCTGATTTCATTGTTGGAGTGTTTAAAACTCCTATCCCTCGGCCAGGAAAACACCTGGCCTTTTTGAAAATCCAGAAAGTCTCTTTCTAACTTTCTTTTTTTATCCTGTAGGGATTTGCTTTTTAAGGAAGATAGCATCAACTTCAGATTGCTGTGTAGAATTTCCAGTTCTTTGACATTGAGTATCTTAACAAGTTCTGTCTCCAAACTTTTGATCTCAAGCTTAAGCGCTTTCTCTACCAATTCATACTGTTCAATTAGTATCTTAATGTAAGCAAAACTTGTATCAAGATTTAGTTTTTGCCATTTGGCCAAAAGCTCAGGATAAGCTATGCCGAAGGTGGGCATTTTAAGGACCCTTAAGCCCCTGGGAACGAGCTTAAAACTGAGGCAAGCCTCCATGTGTAGCTTTTGCCATTGAATGCTTTTTAACTTTTGTAACTTGGTTTCAAGCCGCCTGGTATTTAAAATGATATCCATATCATGTTGCATTCTGATACGTTCATCATCACTGGTGCACAGCTCTTTCATTGACAACTTTAATAAAGGATTGCTATTCATTTCTACAAAATCTCGTAAACTAAAAACTCTGTTGGATTCAGAAGTTTGCAATTTTGTCAATGGTGCAGGTTCAACAGCCATGTCCTGGCAGTTTATCACAAAAAAACGAAATCAGGAACAAAAATGAAAGCTGCCGGGTAAAGCACTCCGAAATAGCAACAGTCAATGAAGAAACATAAAAGCAAGAGTGCACCAATGGCTGGATTACCTCAAAAAATGTTCACGGACAACTGCAGCTGGTTCACCATTTATTAAGAAGATAAAAGCAGGATCCAAAAGTAAAGTAATTGCTTTCACGTCCAATACTGACGCTTCTTCAGACTTCATGAAATACACAAAAACACTGAACTCCTTATGTACAGCTTAATTAATATACTTAAGCAAATTGATTACGAACAATTAAAATTAATTAGAGCTAAATTAAAGCTGAATTAACAGGCATACACAACTGAAAGCGTGTTTTAGCGTAGACATATAAAAACACATCATGCGAAAGCTAAAACATAAAATATAAAACAATGCAATGTTTTTATCATTATAAAAATCACGTAGATATAATGTGTGTGAAACATATAAAATGTAAAACAAACTAGCATGGATGAAAGTCAATGTTTTAGGGATCGTGATGCCAAACATGGCTTCAATGTAATTTTGTCGTTCAGTCCATATATATGCACCTGCAACCTCACTACCCATCTGTTCTCTATCTCTTCTAACTTATTTTTAAATTGCCGAATCTATGTGTTCTCTTGAGTATCTCCAATACTTTGAATTTAAAAGAGTGTCTGAGTCCACTGTCAAGTGTGTGTTGTGCCAGGGCATTGTTGGTATTACGTGGGTAAAACTAACAGGACATTGAGAGAGCGCATCAGAGAGCATATTTATGCTATATATAAGGAAAATACCAACAACGCCCTGGCACAACACACACTTGACAGTGGACTCAGACACTCTTTTTAAATTCAAAGTATTGGAGATACTCAAGAGAACACATAGATTAGGCAATTTTAAAAATAAGTTAGAAGAGATAGAGAACAGATGGTTGCAGGCGCATATATATGGTCTGAACGACAAAATTACATTGAAGCCATGTTTGGCAGCACAATCCCTAAAACATTGACTTTCATCCATGCTAGTTTGTTTTACATTTTATATGTTTCACACACATTATATCTACGTGATTTTTATAATGATGAAAACATGGCATTATTTTATATTTTATGTTTTAGCTTTCACATGATGTGTTTTTATATGTCTATGCTAAAACACGCTTTCAGATGTGTATGCCTTTTAATTCAGCTTTAATTTAGCTCTAATTAATTTTAATTGTTCGTAATCAATTTGCTTAAGTATATTAATTAAGCTGTACATAAGGAGTTCAGTGTTTTTGTGTATTTCATGAAGTCTGAAGAAGCGTCAGTATTGGACGTGAAAGCAATTACTTTACTTTTGGATCCTGCTTTTATCTTCTTAATAAATGGTGAACCAGCTGCAGTTGTCCGTGAACATTTTTTGAGGTAATCCAGCCATTGGTGCACTCTTGCTTTTATGTTTCTTCATTGACTGTTGCTATTTCGGAGTGCTTTACCCGGCAGCTTTAATTTTTGTTCCCCTACATTCTGATATTGTTATACATCCACTAATGTTAATTATGTCATAATAAAGTTTAAAGTCAGGGAGGCCCAATCCTCCAAGATTTTTTGGATGGGTCAACTTCTGGTAACCAATTCTAATAGATTTGTGAGTCTATAGAAATTTGAATAAGTTTGCACTGATATTTAAAAAATGTATTGTATTGCCAAATTGGATGCATTAAACTGGAATATTAATATAGGCAAAATATTCATTTTGATGATACAACTTTACATAACAAAGGAAGATTATGCTTATTCCGTTGAATATCTTGTCCATAATTTTATAAAATTTTCTTCACAGAAAAGAATGAAATTGTGAAGAAAATGTATGCCATTATATTTTAGTGAATTGTTTATTTTAATGTCAGATTTAGGAAAGTCAATTTATTTATTTATTTATTTAAATTTGTTTACTGGGAATGTCTGACTGGGTCAAGCCCATTTTCAGCGGAGGCCCGGGGATAAAAGCTTCAAAGGCAAATTAACAGATTACAAATGTTACATTGAAGTTTTTATACAAAGTGTAAATCACAAGATTCACATGTACTGATAAGGGATATATATATATATATATATATATATATATATATATATATATATATATATATATATATATATATATATATATATATATATATATACAGTAATTCAAAGTAAATTAGCACAGTGCATGTGTGCATGCAATTCCTAGTAAAGAAGTCTAGAGCAAAGGAATGGAAACCATCTAGGAGAAAATTAGCGAAGGGATGAGGAAGAAGAAAATTTCCGTAGATGAAAGGTAAATATTGCTAAGTAGGGTGAGGAGGAAGAGGGCAGAAATATGGGTATTAGTTGGAGGATGAAAATGGGTAGACTAGATTTATGGTTAGTTAATTGTGGGCAGGGGAGGGAAAGAGTGGTGGAACAGTAGGAATAGGAGAACAGTAATTAATAATTAGTAAAACATATAATAATAGCCATGGTGGTGCAGCAGTAGCATTGTTGCCTCACAGCAAGAGGTTCTCCCTTTTGATTCTCAGCTGGAGCGCCTTCTGTGTGGAGTCTGCATGTCCTCCCCATGGTCGAGTGGCGTTCGAAAGACATGCATAGAATGGGCGTGCCTTCACTGAAGGTTGGGTGTCATGTTGGCCCCTTGGCATCCGTAAAAGATCTACTGCCAATCATTAGCGGACCAGAGTTCCGCTGTGGTGACCCCTAACCGGGAAAAGCCGAAAGAAGAACATAACAATAGATAAGTATAAAATACATCTGGTGGGTCTAAAGTGGAAGGAATATAAAATGCATAGGTAGAGATACACAGTAAACACTGACTCCCAAAGGACCACTCCAAAAAAGAGATAAAAATCCAAAGGCAAAACACTGGAAGCAGACCACCACAATATATAGAAAGGTTTTATTGCAGAGATAAGCGCTTTCGCGTACACTAGGTACGCTTCATCAGATCTATTAATACAAGGGAACTACAGGTACTATATATACCAGAAAATCTTCATTCAATCAACAATGAAACAATCAATTATTTAATTATTTAATTAATTAATTAATTAGTTAATCAGAAACTTTTAAAGTGCTAGTGCCTAACCTACAACATGTTAAGAAAAGTAAAGCAAAAATTAAAAGTAAAAATTAAATACAAAGGTTTAATACTTGACATTCTGTATCTAACTCGTATAAATATATAGGTATGTAAGTAAATGAATAAAACAATGCTGCTAGCATACCTGAATCTAAATCTAAATCTAAAAACCTAGAAAATGTATAACCTATACATATTTTATATATTATTAATTATGGTCCAGATAACTTAAAAAATAATCATAAGTTTACCACATGAAAAAATAGATGTTGAAACTTTCAAAAATGCATAGCAAGATAAGGTGACAACTAGTACATAATTTATAGGCCAATGCTATTTGCTCATATAAAGCATAGAGGCATAGAAGGCATGACAATATATATATAAAAACATATAAAAGTAAAATACACTCCATCCTATTTAATTAATGTAATACAGTCTAAATACTCTGACTAATTAATTAGTAGACCTAACAAAAGTTCATAAAAGAAATTAAATAGTAGTTGAATAGATGGTACTTGATGTAGCAGCATACTCATTCTGTTAAAATTGATATTAATATCTATATCTATGTATAGATGTAAACTTCATGGTGCTTCTGTAATTATCTATTTGAGACTACGTCCTTTCAAAGAGTCTCTAACACTCACATATTGGTTAAGCCCTGGAGGATGATGTGCTTTAAGTCTCAAAATCCAACTTAATTCATTATTTTCCAAGTCATTGAAACCATCACCTAACCTTTTATTTGGTATAATAATCTGTAGAACTCTAAAGGCAAACTTGTGTCCTGGATTGTTCATGATATGTTTCACCAGTGCATTTTTAGAGTCACATTTCTTAATATCATAAACATGATCATATATCCTTTCTTTTAGACGTCTAGTTGTCATGCCTATATAAAAAGCTTGACAGAATTGGCAATCAGCTAAATATACCAAATTCTTATCTTCACATGTTGCCATTAGGCTTGGTTCAAATTTGAAGGCTATCGTAGGGTGTACAAAAGCTTGTTCTGTAGTGATCATTGCACACATGCTACATTTACCACAAGGGAAAGTGCCTGGTCTCTTAAAAATCTCTGATCTGTCCCTTTTGTACTCATCCATCAGCTCAACACATAATAGTCTTCTTAAATTCTTACTGTTACGATAAACAAAAGTCGGTGTAGGTCCAACTATGTTTGTTATTTCTGGGTCTGTCATGAGTATATGCCAATTCCTATTTATTATATTCATAATAGCCTTATTGTCACTAGTGTATCTGATGCTGAAACTGACCTTAGATTTATCAAAAACTTTCTTATTATACCTGTGTTGTTTGGGTATTATTTCACCAGATCTACATGTTGCTCCTGTAGGTATATGAATTTCCTTAATGGAGTGTACCATCTCTGGATTATATCCTCTATCTATGAATAAGTTCTCTAACAAATTACCTTGTGTATATAATTCACTGGGAATTATACATAATTTTTTAATCCTAGCAAACTGGCTCTTTACTATATTGCCAAAAACGAATCTGGGATGCATACTGTTATAATGTAACAGTGTATTCTTCCAGCATTCTTTCCTGTAAATAGTTGTACTTAAAGAATGCTGCTTATCCTTAATGATCGTGATGTCTAGAAAATCTATGCTAGTATAAGAATAGTTGATGGTAAACTTTAAAAAAGAAGTAGTGGATTCGAGATGTTGAATAAACAAGAACAACTCATCTAAAGTGCCATTCCAGAAAAGAAGCACATCATCTACAAATCTCTTATATAGGCATATTTTCTTAAAATAATCATTATTAAAAAGATAAGTCATTTCCCAGTAATATACCACTAAGTTAGCATAGGTATTTGCACAGGGGGTCCCCATGGCAACCCCCCATTGTTGTAGATATAATTTGTCATTGAACATGAAGACATTATTCATTAGTACCAACTCAAGGAGTGCATTCAATAGAATCTGTTCACTATTAGTGAATCTTTTGCTGCTATTCATGATTGATCTTACAGCTTCCAAACCGAAATTATTAGGTATGGAAGTAAACAAGTTTTTGACATCTAGTGTAACCAAAAGGCATTTCTCAGGTAAACCATTTGTAAATTCATTCAGAGCATCCAGCAGCTGGTATGTGTCTTTTAAAACTGAACCTATCTCAGAAACCAAAGGTCTCAATTTCTTTTCTATATAGACAGATAAAGTCTCAGTTACCCAGCCATTTCCTACTACAATAGGTCGCATTGGGAGTGGTATTATGTTTTTGTGTACTTTAAGCAAGCCCTTTATATAGGGAACTTTAGGTTTCTCTACAAAAAAGTAGAGATACAGATCATAGTCAATCTGCCTACTCATCATAAAGTCATATAATTCTTGGTGTACTCCATAAATTATCTTATCTAAATCTACTTTCTCTATTGTTTTATATGTATCAACTGCACTTCACATCTCTATCATGCTGTTAACATACATATCCGTATTTAACAGCACAATGCCTCCCCCTTTGTCGGCTGGCTTTATCATAAGATTGCTTGCATGTTTCAAAGAATAAATTTTATCCCATTCATTAGTATGCATATTAAAAAATAGTGAGGCATGTTTAAAATCATAATAATACTTATAAAAATCATTTTCACAGGCTTTTAAAAAACATTCTGCAACAGGTGATGGCACTGGTATAAAAACACTTTTCCTTTTAAAACCAGTAGTCTCAGTGTTATTGGCCTCTATATTCTTTTTACTATTCTTATTAAAAAACAATTTTAACGATATTGAACGAATGAATAGTCTCAAGTCTGTTAGCATTTCAGCAACGTTACTGACCTGGGCTGGTATATAGGAGAGTCCTCGGTTCAGTAACTCAATATCCAATTCTGATAAAACATAATCAGAAAAGTTAAAAACTAGGCTGCTCCATCTCTCGTTCTGCCTTTGTGCCCTAGTTGTTCATCTGAGTGCTTCCTCTTGGTCCTCCCTCGGCTGTCTGATCTGCCCCTCGAGACTCCCTGGTTGTGGACAGGTAGTGGTAAAAAACGCTCAATGTTGCTCTGTAATATTTTCGGCTTGGCTCCCATGTTATGCTGATGCTGTCACGGTTAAGCTAGTTGGTTGGGCGGAGGTGTAGTCACTACATCTTGAGTAGGAAACTCAGGAAGTCCATTCTGTGATGTAAAAGCATTATCAGTTGAATGCTCAATTCTTAAAGGGGGTACGCTATGTGAATCAACCAAGTCAGTTTGCCCTGCTGAATTTACAGGCTGAATGTCTGAATTAATTTCTCTGTTGTCACGGTATCTGGGCCAGACAAAAACTTGTCTGTTAGTAAAATCATGGTAATTACGCTGCAGCTTACGAAGCTTTATCTGCTGCAGCTTGTCACCATATGTAGATGTTTGGCACAATAAGTGATCTAACCGTTTCATGAACATTTCCCCTTTAAATAGAGTTAGGATGTCATTATATATAGTTTCAACCTTACTGTTCAGATCATTTTCTATCGGTGTAAAGTACTCAATTAATAATTTTATATAATTGTAGCTCAGTTCGAGATTAGGTTGTTGCCATCTTTTCAGTAAATCAGGATGGCTATTGCCATAAGATGGCATACAAAGAACTCTCATCCCTCTAGGTACAACTTTAAAATGTAGGCAGGCTTCAAGGTGACGCTGCTGCCAAACAAGTCTAAGCAACTTGTAAAGAGTGTTCTCTAAATCTTTAAACAATGTATTAAATTCAGGTACATTGTAAGTGCTACTTGTTATATTCAATGTACCTGATGTAATAAGTTCCATTTCCAAGAAAGGATTGTCTCTTTTCTCCAGAAGTAGAGTCCATTTCCTCTTCAGGTCTGGTCTCTCAGGAACATAATCTAGCTCTACAGCAGCACTATCCATCGTGTGGAAACAGCGAACAGTTCAGCAGCACAACAATAGAGATACACAGTAAACGCTGACTCCCAAAGGTCCACTTCAAAAAAAGAGATAAAAATCCAAAGGCAAAACACTGGAAGCAGACCACCACGATATATAAAAAGGTTTTATTGCAGAGATAAGCGCTTTCGCGTACACTAGGTACGCTTCATCAGATCTATTAATACAAGGGAACTACAGGTACTATATATACCAGAAAATCTTCATTCAATCAACATTGAAACAATCAATTAATTAATTAATTAATTAATTAATTAATTAATTAATTAATCAGAAACTTTTAAAGTGCTAGTGCCTAACCTACAACATGTTAAGAAAAGTAAAGCAAAAATTAAAAGTAAAAATTAAATACAAAGGTTTAATAAAATGCATAGGTGAACTTACAGGATGCTGAGGAATAGCATAAAAAGGCTTAGCCGGGGCTAGAGCAAGGGCAGAGCCAGTTGTTAAACATATAACTCTTAATAAGCTTTTTGAAGTGGATAAGCAGTTGGAGTAGAGATAGAGTCACCAGTGCTATTGTTAGATTTGGAGATGTTTAGAAGGAGTGGAGAATTCAAGTACTGGTGTAGGGTTGAAGAAGATTTTGGAGAGAAGGAGATTGATCTGGTTGGTGTATCAGTCTGTGGGCAATGATGAGTTGGGTGAGTGTGAGACACTGGGGTAGTTCTGACCAGTTAAGCTGTTTTAAGGCTGAGCAGTGCTGAGTTCTATGCGGAAAGTTAGTTGCAAATTTATCTATTTTATTGTAGCATGTTTCTAGCTTTACTAAATCTGTTTTCTTTAAGTTGTTTAAAATCAGGGAAGCATATAGCAGGGGAGAAATTGCTTGTCTCGTACTGCTAGTTTGGAATGGTTTGATTCTGTAAAGTGGTCGTAGTTTTATATGCATATTTCTGATAGTTTGATCTAGGTCTATGTCAAATTTTATTTTATTGTTGATGAGGACACCAAACAATTTTGTTTGAGTTACAGTGTCTATTGAGGTATTGCTGAAAGAGTATATTTGGAACAATGATGAGTCTAGGGATTTACTGGGGAAAGAGCATGATTTTAGTTTTACTTGGATTAAGAATAAGTTGAGAATTAGTTAACCAAGATTCTACATCCGGGAAGGACTATTGTGTTTTTACTTTGAGTTGTTGTAGCGTGGGAGCAGCCCAGACTAGTGTAGAGTCATTGACATACTGGACAATGTTGGCATGATGTGTGGCAGTATCAAGTATGTTGGTGAAAATATTGAAAAGAATAAGACCAAGAATTGAGCCCTGAGTTACCCTCATAGTGACAGGCAAAAGAGATGAGAGTTCTTGCTGCCATTTAACAGCTTGCTGATGTCCAGTAAGACAACTGTGGAACCAGACAAGAGCTAAGTGACCGAGTTTTAGTGTGAACAGTTCAGTGAGGAGTTTGTGGTGGGAGACAGTGGGAAAAGCCCTTGCCAGATTCAAAAAGATGGAGTAGACTGGTTTGCCTTAATTTCTGTCATTGGTTGACTGAGTAAATGAAACTTAGGAGAGCAATTGCGATACTGTGATTGGGGCGAAAACCACTTTGAGTGTTGGATAGAAGTTTGTTACACAGAAGGTAGGTTGTAAGCTGAGTATGAATACATTTTTCTAGGACTTTAGCTCATGGGGATAAAATTGCTATGGGTCTGTAGTTGGAGCACAGAAGATTTCCCTCCCTTATTCAGTGGGATGACATAATTTATCTTCCAGAGTACCGGGATGTAGTTTTCTGATATTAAGCGATTAACAGGATCATAGGATCATAGGAAGTTACTAGGCTATTGGCCCTGATGCTCTTACAAACCTAACCAAGAATTTTGCCAATGTTCTGACAAGTTAGCACACAATGCCCCTGTCCAGCAGGAACACAGGTGTAGGTCAGGGATGTATTTTCATTTCCCTATCCAGTTATCCAGGTTGGTGTAAAAAGAGTTAATGAGGTACTCTGCTTGATGTGGAGAGGAAGTCTATTCCACAAAGGGGGAGTCTCTGTGAAACTAATCTGTCCCACCAACAAGACCTATTGAGGTCACAGACCAGGTTGAAGTCGCACATGTGGATTACTCGAGTGGAGCTTGACTTGTAGATATGCAGCAGTCTCATCAAGGCAAGGACTGAGATTGCTCTGTATGCTACACAGAGGTCACCTCTGAGGAGTCTGGATGAGACTGAGCAGGGCAACAGAGCTTTTAGCCTATTTGTGTAGGGTAGATGTTTAAGACCCTGGATTTTCCTGATGAGGAACCTCTGTGGTCTCCCCAGCTGCTGCACGTGTTTTGTGAGGTACATGCCGAAAGGGGTGTTGTAATCAATAATGGGTCTTATAAGAGGGAAGACTACAGGGATGTTATGACCTCCTTGCCCCGGATGAGATATCCTTACTAATGAGGAGGGCCATGTAGAAAGCTTTCTGTACAATGGAGGCAATATGGTGGTCAAAAGTCAGTTTCCTATCAACCTGTATTGCCAAGTCCCTCCCGACTGACTGCATGCTTTGGACCTTGTTGTTAATGTGATAATTTGTGGGGACATCACTTTCCCCAAAGGGGATGATGGTGCATTTTTTGGCATTCACTTTGAGGCCATGATTTGGCACCAGTCATTTGTTTGAGTGAGACCCTCTTGGAGGATGTCCACATCACTTGGGGCATTGATGACAGCACCCAGCTTTTAGTCAGCTGCAAACATGGTCAGCCATAGCCCACTGGTTTTGGCCTGCACCTCAAAAAAGTATATCCCAAACAACAGAGGCCCCAGGATTGATTCCTGAGGTTCACCACTGATTATGGGTCTACTGCTTGAGATGGCTTCCCCATTTTGACTAGGTGGGTTCTATCAGTGAGCCCGTTTGCAACCCATCTGGTAACATATGGATTGATGCCTAGTTGAGAGAGTTTATCTATTATACCTGAGTGGGGTATAGTGTTGACAACTTTGCCCAGGTCAAGGTAGGTAGCATACACTGTCTTCCACTCATCCATGGCTTTAGTAACTGTTACAAAGAAGTTGACCAAATTTATAAGGCATGATCTCCCCTTGACAAAATCAAACTGTATGGAACTGAGTGTTCGGAGGAAGCTGATGTCCTTGTTAATAAAGTCCATGATAATTCATTTCATGGCCTTGCAGATCAGGCTAGTCAGGCTGATGGGTCTATAATTTCCTGGATCTGTGGATGTTCTTCCTTTGTACAAAGGGATGATAATGCCTGTCCTCCACTCAGCTGTGATGAAGCCGGTACTCAGGCTTTGGTTGAATAATATGCCTAATGGTGCTGCAAGTTCCTGCCTGAGTTCAGGTAAGATGCAGCCTGGGATCTTATCTGATCCCACGGAGGCTGTAGTTTTTGCCTTTGAAAAGGTAGTGATGATTTGCTCCCTAGAGATAAGGGGATGGGGCCAGGGGCTGGGATGTCCTGATTTACTGATGTGGGACAGCTCCCTAGAGATAAGGGGAGGGGGGGCAAATGCTGGGATATCCTGAGTTACTGATGGGGGACAGAGGGGTGAAGTTTTTGCTGAACCTGTCTGCCAGCAGATTGGCTATATCTATGACGTTTGTGTATGTGGTGTCCTTGGCCACCAGTTCTGAGCTGATCTGAGTGCTTCCTTTGAGATTGTGGACATATGTGATGAAGGCATTATGATTGTCTTTAGTAGATGTGGCCATTTTGAACTTGAAATTTGCTTTGGAGGATTTTACTAGTGCTCTTTTTTTGCTTGTTCAGGTTAAAGAGAGATTGCTTCCAATTAGGCACCTGCTCCTTGTTGGTCCTGGACAGCAATTTTTTTCTTTGATTATAGAGTTTATTTATTGCAGATGTCCACCAGACAGGTTTACTCTTCCTTGAGGAGGATTTTGTCCCATTGGGTAATCCAGATTCCACGCAGCTATATAAATGCCCATATAGTACTTTGTAGGTCTGGACATTTATGCCAGTTCCTATGGTGGGGGAATGGGGCTGTCAAGCTGTTTATACCTTCCTTCAGAAGGTTGTAATCAGCTTTGGAGAAGTTTTTTCGTTTGAACTTAGCTGGGGGGGGGGGGGAGTCAGGTTGGAGATGGTGACTTCAAAAGTGACTGTTGTGTGGTCAGATCTTACCAAGAAGGATGATGCTGTAAGGATGTTGCAGTGGTTACTCATGGTAGTTAATATCAAGTCCAAGATATTATCACCCCTTATGTGACTGTTGACCAGCTGGCCCAAAACATATTCAATGACAAAATCAAGGAGTCTCTGGGCATTTGTGTTTTGGCATAAGTAGTTCTTCCAGTCTATGGCTGGATAGTTAACGTTGCCCAGGAACAAGGTAAAGGGTTGAATCTTTATAGACTTAAAGAGGTCCAGATAGGTGGAGTGAGCATTGTGCATCAAAGTTGGGGATCTGTAGCTAGTTATGATTTGAATAGGGGTCTTGTCAATGGTTAACTGCACCTAGAGTGTCTCATGTGTGTCATACTGTTTGACCAGTCTGGAGGTGTGCATGTCTTTAATATATATTGAAACTCCACCTCTTTTTGCTGTGCTCCCCACAGTTTTGGGGTCTGAATGTACGATAGGATGAGTAACCAGGTGTGTCTAGGATGCTCTCCGCAGCTTTGAACCAGATTTCTGTGACTGCACAAATGTTAGCATCTTCCAGGGTTAAGAATGCTTGCAGTGAGTGGAGATTCATGTTTAGACTCCTAACATTTAGCAGCATTATCTTTAATTTGCGTTTTGATGAAATTTTCTTGTTGGTAGTTTTGAACTCAATGCATTGCCTAAAAAAGGCACTATGGGGGAGGCAAGTTTCTTTGCCAGATGCCTGAAGCCCAAGTGAGGCAGATGCAGGCCATCTCTGACAAAGCATTGTGGTCTATCAGTCATGTCTTCCCAGGCTGTCAGGTACTGGATCCCTTTGGAATGATACCAGAAACTAAGCCAATTGCTAAAGTCAATCATTTTCTGTTTGTGTTGAGGCATAATTCTGGGTGACGGTAGAATGTTGCTTAAGGCTAGAGACATACCTGCCTGTGACACGTACTCAGCGAACTCGATCATGTCTCTTTTCATATAGTCCAGGGAGGTATGTCTCAAGGCATTCACACCAACATGGACTATGACAGAGTCATAACATTACCTGTTGTTGAGAAACTTGAGTGCTTGTGTGATATGGTGGATTCTAGCACCTGACAAACAACTAACTGTGACTTTCTCCTTATCTGGCCTGGTAAGGAGCACATCTCTGTGTCTTACAATATAGTCTCCTATGACTAATATGTTGGGTTTATGGTTAGTCCTTAGTGGCATGAGACACTGATATGTGGACTATGTGCGGTGTTTGGTGTGGTGGGCTGTGGAGTTTGCATGTGTTTTTGCCTCAGAGGTCTCTTTTGTTTGGGTATGTTTTTGTTGAGGACCTCCACATATGTGAGTGTGTACTGTGTAGGTGTGGGTGGTGTTTGAGGTGTGGTATTTGTGTTGACAACCTTTTCAGTGCCATTTGAGGTGTGGTGTTTGTGTTGACAATCTTCTCAGTGTCAGATATACTAGCTTGTGAGGGAGAGAGCATAGACTCTAGGTTCTTAATCTAATTGTATCTCTCACAAATTGTGCTCCTAGGTGGTAGTAGTAGAAGGTTATCCATGTGCATGAGGCAGTTGCTACACTGTCTCAGGATGTAGGAAATTGTCTATGCATATTTGTCAGAATCTGAGAGAGAGGACAGAGAGCGCTAAGAAGGTAAAGGGTGGAAGGTCTAAGATGAGTAGTACTAGGTGATCACACAAGTGCTATTAAGGGAAAATTTGTAACTGGGATACCTCACAATGGGTTAAAAACAGTGCATCTGCAGTGCACAATGTGCAAACAAGCCCAAACCAACTCAAATGTGGGGTTTAAATACCATACAAAATGGAATATTCTAGTAACACAGAAATCTAGACAATCCTGCTAGCTCTGTTCTCTTTACCAATCAGTTTGTGCCAGACAAGTTCCAGGCAGCCCTGCTACTCTCACTAGCAGAGAAGATAGGGCCTGAACTTTACAAGATGGCTACCAGAAACACAAAAGGCAAACTCAAGATGGCTGCCAGAAACACAGATGGAAAAATAAACAGCTCTGGATGCAGCAAATGTGTATCCAGACTATGGTACTCAATTTGAGGCATTGGTTGACTGAGTAAATGAAACTTAGGAGAGCAATTATGATACTGTGATTGGGGCAAAAACCACGTTGAATGGTGGATAGAAGTTTGTTACATAGAAGGTAGTTTGTAAGCTGAGTATGAATACATTTTTCTAGGACTTTAGCTCATGGGGATAAAATTGCTATGGGTCTGTAGTTGGAGAGCACAGATTTCCCTCCCTTATTCAGTGGGATGACATAATTTATCTTCCAGAGTACCGGGATGTAGATTTCTGATATTAAGCGATTAACAGGATCATAGGATCATAGGAAGTTACTAGGCTATTGGCCCGGATGCTCTTACAAACCTAGCCAAGAATTTTGCCAATGTTCTGACAAGTTAGCACACAATGCCCCTGTCCAGCAGGAACACAGGTGTAGGTCAGGGGTGTATTTTCATTTCCCTATCCAGTTATCCAGGTTGGTGTAAAAAGCGTTAATGAGGTACTGTGCTTGATGTGGAGAGGAAGTCTATTCCACAAAGGGGGAGTCTCTGGGAAACTAATCTGTCCCACCAACAAGACCTATTGTTGTCACAGACCAGGTTGAAGTCGCACATATGGATTACTCGAGTCGAGCTTGACTTGTAGATATGCAGCAGTCTCATCAAGGCAAGGACTGAGATTGCTCTGTATGCTACACAGAGGTCACCTCTGAGGAGTCTGGATGAGACTGAGCAGGGCAACAGAGCTTTTAGCCTATATGTGTAGGGTAGATGTTTAAGACCCTGGATTTTCCTGATGAGGAACCTCTGTGGTCTCCCCAGCTGCTGCACGTGTTTTGTGAGGTACATGCTGAAAGGGGTGCTGTAATCAATAATGGGTCTTATAAGAGGGAAGACTACATGGATGTTATGACCTCCTTGCCCCGGATGAGATACCCTTACTAATGAGGAGGGCCATGTAGAAAGCTTTCTGTACAATGGAGGCAATATGGTGGTCAAAAGTCAGTTTCCTATCAACCTGTATTGCCAAGTCCCTCCCGACTGACTGCATGCTTTGGACCTTGTTGTTAATGTGATAATTTGTGGGGACATCACTTTCCCCAAAGGGGATGATGTGATTTTTTGGCATTCAGTTTGAAGCCATGATTTGGCACCAGTCATTTGTTTGAGTGAGACCCTCTTGGAGGATGTCCACATCACTAGGGGCATTGATGACAGCACCCAGCTTTTAGTCAGCTGCAAACATGGTCAACCATAGCCCACTGGTTTTGGCTTGCACCTCAAAAAAGTATATCCCAAACAACAGAGGCCACAGGATTGATCCCTGAGGTTCACCACACATTATGGGTCTACTGCTTGAGATGGCTTCCCCATTTTGACTAGGTGGGCTCTATCAGTGAGCCTGTTTGCAACCCATCTGGTAACATATGGATTGATGCCTAGTTGAGAGAGTTTATCTATTATACCTGAGTGGGGTATAGTGTTGACAACTCTGCCCAGGTCAAGGTAGGTGGCATGCACTGTCTTCCCCTCATCCATGGCTTTAGTGACTGTTACAAAGAAGTTGACCAAATTTATAAGGCATGACCTCCCCTTGACAAAATCAAACTGTATGGAACTGAGTGTTCTGAGGAAGCTGATGTCCTTGTTAATAAAGTCCAAGATAACTCATTTCATGGCCTTGCAGAACAGGCTAGTCAGGCTGATGGGTCTATAATTTCCTGGATCCGTGGATGTTCTTCCTTTGTGCAAAGGGATGATAATGCCTGTCCTCCACTCAGCTGCGATGAAGCTGGTACTCAGGCTTTGGTTGAATAAGGTGCCTAATGGTGCTGCAAGTTCCTGCCTGAGTTTAGGTAAGATGCAGCCTGGGATCTTATCTGATCCCACGGAGGCTGTATTTTCTGCCTTTGAGAAGGTAGTGATGATTTGCTCCCTAGAGATAAGGGGATGGGGCCAGGGGCTGGGATGCCTTGATTTACTGATGGGGGACAGCTCCATAGAGATAAGGGGAGGGGGGCAAATGTTGGGATAGCCTGAGTTACTGATGGGGACAGAAGGGTGAAGTTTTTGCTGAACCTGTCTGCAAGCAGATTTGCTATATCTATGACGTTTGTGTATGTGGTGTCCTTGACCACCAGTTCTGAGCTGATCTGAGTGCTTCCTTTAAGATTGTGGACATATGTGATGAAGGCATTATGATTGTCTTTAGTAGATGTGGCCATTTTGGACTTGAAATTTGCTTTGGAGGATTTTACTAGTGCTCTTTTTTGCTTGTTCAGGTTAAAGAGAGATTGCTTCCAATTAGGCACCTGCTCCTTGTTGGTCCTGGACAGCATTTTTTTTCTTTGATTATAGAGTTTATTTATTGCAGATGTCCACTAGACAGGTTTACTCTTCCTTGAGGAGGATTTTGTCCCATTGGGTAATCCAGATTCCACGCAGCTATATAAATGCCCATATAGTACTTTGTAGGTCTGGACATTTATGCCAGTTCCTATGGAGGGGGAATGGGGCTGTCAAGCTGTTTATACCTTTCTTCAGGAGGTTGTAATCAGCTTTGGAGAAGTTTTTTCGTTTGAGCTTAGCTGGGGGGGGGGGGGTCAGGTTGGAGATGGTGACTTCAAAAGTGACTGTTGTGTGATCAGATCTTACCAGGGAGGATGATGCTGTAAGGATGTTGCAGTGGTTACTCCTGGTAGTTAATATCAAGTCCAAGATATTATCACCCCTTGTGTGACTGTTGACCAGCTGGCCCAAGGCCTATTCAATGACAAAATCAAGGAGTCTCTGGGCATTTGTGTTTTGGCATAAGTAGTTCTTCCAATCTATGGCTGGATAGTTAACGTTGCCCAGGAACAAGGTAAAGGGTTGAATCTTTATTGACTTAAAGAGGTCCAGATAGGTGGAGTGAGCATTGTGCATCAAAGTTGGGGGTCTGTAGCTAGTTATGATTTGAATAGGGGTCTTGTCAATGGTTAACTGCACCTAGAGTGTCTCATGGGTGTCATACTGTTTGACCAGTCTGGATGTGTGCATGTCTTTAATATATATTGAAACTCCACCTCCTTTTGCTTTGCTCCCCACAGTTTTGGGGTCTTAATGTACGATAGGATGAGTAACCAGGTGTGACTAGGATGCTCTCCGCAGCTTTGAACCAGATTTCTGTGACTGCACAAATGTTAGCATCTTCCAGGGTTAAGAATGCTTGCAGTGAGTGGAGATTCATGTTTAGACTCCTAACATTTAGCAGCATTATCTTTAATTTGCGTTTTGATGAAATTTTCTTGTTGGTAGTTTTGAACTCAATGCATTGCCTAAAAAAGGCACTATGGGGGAGGCAAGTTTCTTTGCCAGATGCCTGAAGCCCAAGTGAGGCAGATGCAGGCCATCTCTGACAAAGCATTGTGGTCTATCAGTCATGTCTTCCCAGGCTGTCAGGTACTGGATCCCCTTGGAATGACACCAGAAACTAAGCCAATTGCTAAAGTCAATCATTTTCTGTTTGTGTTGAGGCATAATTATGGGTGACAGTAGAATGTTGCTTAAGGCTAGAGACATACCTGCCTGTGACACGTACTCAGCGAACTCGATCATGTATCTTTTCATATAGTCCAGGGAGGTATGACTCATGGCATTCACACCAACATGGACTATGACAGAGTCATAACATTACCTGTTGTTGAGAAACTTGAGTGCTTGTGTGATATGGTGGATTCTAGCACCTGACAAACAACTAACTGCGACATTCTCCTTATCTGGCCTGGTAAGGAGCACATCTCTGTGTCTTACAATATAGTCTCCTATGACTAATATGTTGGGTTTATGGTTAGTCCTTAGTGGCATGAGACACTGATATGTGGACTATGTGCGGTGTTTGGTGTGGTGGGCTGTGGAGTTTGCATGTGTTTTTGCCTCAGAGGTCTCTTTTGTTTGGGTATGTTTTTGTTGAGGACCTCCACATATGTGAGTGTGTACTGTGTAGGTGTGGGTGGTGTTTGAGGTGTGGTATTTGTGTTGACAACCTTTTCAGTGCCATTTGAGGTGTGGTGTTTGTGTTGACAATCTTCTCAGTGTCAGATATACTAGCTTGTGAGGGAGAGAGCATAGACTCTAGGTTCTTAATCCAATTGTATCTCTCACAAATTGTGTTCCTAGGTGGTAGTAGTAGAAGGTTGTCCATGTGCATGAGGCAGTTGCTACACTATCTCAGGATGTAGGAAATTGTCTATGCATATTTGTCAGAATCTGAGAGAGAGGACAGAGAGCGCTAAGAAGGTAAAGGGTGGAAGGTCTAAGAGGAGTAGTACTAGGTGATCACACAAGTGCTATTAAGGGAAAATTTGTAACTGGGATACCTCACAATGGGTTAAAAACAGTGCATCTGCAGTGCACAATGTGCAAACAAGCCCAAACCAACTCAAATGTGGGGTTTAAATACCATACAAAATGGAATATTCTAGTAACACAGAAATCTAGACAATCTTGCTTGCTCTGTTCTCTTTGCCAATCAGTTTGTGTCAGACAAGTTCCAGGCAGCCCTGCTACTCTCACTAGCAGAGAAGATAGGGCCTGATCTATACAAGATGGCTGCCAGAAACACAAAAGGCAAACACAAGATGGCTGCCAGAAACACAGATGGCAAAAATAAACAGCTCTGGATGCAGTAAACGTGTATCCAGACTATGGTACTCAATTTGAGGCTTAAAAACACAGTAAAACCTCACAGAAAAGCACAAATTAACCACTTACAGACAAAAACAGAACTGACAGTATGAAAAAATGCAGTTAAACAGTAATGAAAAGCAGTAAAATGCAATTAAGCAGTAATGAATTACAGTAAATAGAAATGAAATATAGTTGAACAGTAATGAAATGCAGTTAATCAGTTGTTGTTGTGTCTTTTGGCTTTTCCCAGTAAGGGTTTGTGCAGTTAATCAGTAAATACATGCAAATATTTCAAGCACATGCATTAATGCCCTTCTAGCTTGCCAATATACCAAAATACTTGTTCCCATAATAAGTACCCAAGCTGTTCTTAAAAATATCTAAACTAGTACTTGCTTTAATGTAATTAGTAATCTGTTCCAATCATCAGCTACTCTGTCAGAGAACCAGTTAGTATACCTTTCATTCCTATAGAATCTTCTACATAGGTTATCTGATGATTCCCTAGTACTTTTTTATAACCCCAAACATTCCCAGTGGTAGCTGTCTCTAAATGCCTTATATACCTGAATAAGATCTCGTCTTAGATATCTGTAAGAGACACTGTACAAGTTCAGATATTTTAGTCTTTCATAATAACTTTAATGTTCACATCCATGGAATCCCTTGGTATACTTCCGTTGTGCTCTTTCCAGTTTACTCATGCTTGTTTTCTTATAGGGTTTCCATATTGTTATTCCATACTCAAGTTTCTGTCTAATGTAACTAGCAAACAATGACGTCATTATTTTTGATTTCCTAGACTTCATAAATCTTTTTAATACAACCTATAATTCTATAACTAACATTAAACAATTGGATGACATGATTAGAAAAACCTTATAGCTGAATCGCCCAAATACCCAGGTCCTTAAATGACTCTACAGTTTCAATCACTGTGTGCTGTATTAAATATTCACCTTTCAATTTATGCCTCCCAAATATCATGATTAGTTTGTGATGTATTTATCAGCATATTATTTTCCTGTACCCAAATGGTCGAGTTAGTCAAGTTATTTTGCAGACATGCCTTATCTGTAACACATTATCAGTTTACCCAATTTCATGTCATCTACATATAGACTGTAGAACACCTCAGATGAAAAAGTTAGGTCTGAAAGATACAATCTAAACAAGTAATAGCCAAGGACAGAGCCCTGAGTGACACCCTGACTGTAACCAAGGATTTCACTTCTCCAGTTGCTATATGCCACTCGCCATGTCCTATTTATAAGCCATGCAGCTATCCATCTTATCAAGAGTACATCAGTACCTAGTTATACTAATTTATTGATCAGTGTTGTGTGTATAACCCTATCAAATGCTGAAGTTAAATCTATATAAATTACATAGCACAATTTTTCATTCATAGCTGTTATTATATTGTTATAAAACATCATGTTACAGGTGGTAGTAGATCTGTTTTCAACATATGCATGCTAATATATGATTTCAAGTCCCAGCCTATCCATTTCTGACAATAATTTATCCAATATCACCTTCTCCATTATTTTTCTACAACATGAAAGTAGGCTTAAGGGTTTATATGACTCTGGGTTTGTCCTACTCCCCTTTCCCTGAAAGACAGACTTAATAAGCACGTCTCCAGTCTTGAGGAATCTCCCATACTTAGTGAACAATAGATATAATGGTACTGTAAGTTTCTGCTGAAGTGGTCTCAGGTCATTGTTACTAATTCCATCTCATCTCTGTGTTTTGTTTGGATCTAGTTTGCGCAGCTCTTTTTCAATATAATCTGATTTGATTCCAGTATCTGGAGTTAACTGGATGTCACTCAACTTATCACTGCTTTTGTGGAGCCAAACTGTTTTGCATACAATTTTGTAACTATATCTATAATCTGTTGTGTCTGAGAATAAATTTTAGAATCTGCACACAGTTTATCAATGTGTGCGTCTTTACTCCTTCTATATCTTATATATCTAAGAAACATTTCCTATTATGCTCAATATCTTTATATAAATTTTATTCAAAAATTTGTTGATCTTGTCTCACACTATCCTTGATCTGTTTGCCCAGCTTGTTTATTTCAGTTTTTAAAAGGTGTAGTTCAACATCTCTTCCATTTCTTATATTTTTTGTCTCTCACCTTAATCAGATATCTGATTCTTATGAAAATATATCCCCCTGATGTTGTATGCTTAGATCCTAATATTAAACATTTATTTTGATTTTTTGCACTCAATTTCTTTTTCAAAATTTTTCCACTGAACACCTCATTCCAGTTCATTTTACACAGTGACTGTTTTGCTTCCATGTAATCTGCAATTAATCTTCTGTGCATTAGTTTAAATTTCAGTTTGGCAGAATTATCTAGCAACAAATTAACCTTTATAACTCATGATCACTGTACATCACTGGTGATAAAACTTGACTTGAAGTTGCAGTAATTTATTTGGGAACACACACAATGTCTAGTATGTTCCATCCCCAGGTAGGTATTTTTGCAATCAGAAGCAATTGTTGTTCCTGAATATACGCTGTGAATAATTTCCTTACTAACATTGTTGAATCAATATTATTCCAGTCTGTTTCTGGTAAATGTAAGTCCCCAGCTAATATTATTCTTCCCTCCTGTGCTTCATGCAAGAAATGTGTGAATTCCTCTAGGTCATCTGCACTTGACTTTGGGGGTCTATACACTCCATCAATTGTTATATGTTCCATGGTTGTCTTTATTGTCACAATTGCACAGTCTATAGTATTGGTATTATCATTGAACATGTAATAATCACAGATTTCATAGCTATCTTTAATCCTTATCATAACACCTCCACCTGATTTTTTGTTAGAATGTCTGTTACAGTAAAAACATTTATATCCTGACAGAACTGGTTTCCAGTCATTATTGTTTAACCATGTTTTACAAACAATAACAACATCAATCGTGTGTGGAAATTTCTTTAAAACAGTGCAAATGTGATAAATTAGCAATAAGGCACAGATAAAAATGATAGGCAAGTGCAAAGGCAATAAAGTAATTGAAAAAAGGAAAAAGTACTTAGATTGATCTGGGAGCCTCAGGAATTTTGTAAAGCATCCCAGAGATGATGCACTTCAGTAGGACCTGGTTCAAACAAGCCCAAACCAGATCAAACATGGGGATTAAATACCACAAATGTAGAAGATTATAGTAACACAGAAATCTAGCCAATCCTGCTAGCCACTGCTGTCTTTAACAACCAGCTTGTGCCAGATACGGTCCAGGCAGCTCTGCTACTCTCACTAGCAGAAAAGATAGGCCCCACCAACACAACATGACTTCCAGAAACACACAAGGCAAACACAAGATGGCTGCCAGAAGCACATAAAGCAAAAAAAAAAACAGCCCTGGATGGAGCAAACTTGTATCTAGACTATGCTATTCAATTTAAGAATTAAGAACACAGAAAAACACAGGAAACCACAGATTAACCACTTATAGGGAAAAATCAGAACTCACAACATGAAAAAATACAGTTAAACAGTAATGAAATGCAGTAACATGTAATTAAATGGCAATGAATTGGAAATCGGGAAAGAGATGGCACCAGCAGCTATTTTAAGGAATTTAGTATGCAATTTATCAGCAGCAAGGGTTGCAGTTTTATGTTTACTAAGTAATTTCCTTATGGCGTTGATTTGGATAGTGTTAAAGGCAAAACAGTCATTGGTTTCATTGGTTGGAATTGGGATAGCTGGAGAAGTATTGCAGTAGTTCTTAGATAGTGAAAGAATATAGTTTGTAAAAATGTGTTGAATTGTGAGACTATGGTTTCATTGTTGATAGAGGATGTTGGGGTTGGTATTGTTGCTTGGTCAGGCAGAAGGATTTTTTTAATGGAGGACCAACATTTTTGTTAGTTATTCCAATTTTTTTTGCTGAATATCAGTCAAGTACTTTTTTACCCAATTTGACTTGTGGGTTTGGCATTGTTTCTTAGATGGCAGTAGTGATCTATGTTGCCCTGGGTTTTGTTGGAATGACAATGTGACCCGGCTTTATCTTTTATTTTAAGTAGGATTCTTGTGTCTTTAGTTAGCCATGGAGGATAGTCACATTTCAGTCTTAACTTTCTGAAGGGGACTGGTTTGTTAACAAATTCAAGGAAATTGGAATTAAAGTAATCCACTGCAGTGTCTAAGGGTAGCTTTTTATGTGGGGTCCAGTTGCAGTAACACAGGATAAATATAAATATTTGGGCATTAAAGTCTTTTTTGTTATTAATTTGAAAGTAGGCAGTGTTTCTCGGAGGGGAAGATGAAGCCTAAGTAGATAGGTAGGGAGGTGGTCACTAATACTGTCAGGGAGGCAGCGTGTTTGGAAGGTATAAGATGGTTTATTTGTTAAGATCCTGTGTAGAACAGATTGTTTTTAGTGGCTTTGTTGACTTTGGTGGCTGATTGTATAACTTGGGTAAATTCAAACAGGTTGATGAAACTACTGGTATTATTAGAATTGAAGGTTTGAAGGTGAACCAGTCACTGTTAAAGTCACCCATTATTATGGTTTCTTGTTGATAAGTTAAGGATACATGGTGGATAATTTCTTCAACTAAAGCAAGATTGTTGCCAGGAGGAATATAACCAGGAGGTATGATTTCATAATTTTTTTATTTATAGCTTCAACCAGGTTACTGTTAGAATTATGATATCAGGGGAATTTTGTGATAGGCTACATGTAATTCATGTACTTTATTGGCTATGCTCCTTACATTTATATTAATGAGAAATCAGTTTGAGCTTATGGGGGGTATGTTTATTTTCTGATGGACTGTTGTGCTGGAGAGTTGGTGGTTTGTTGCAGGTTTGTTTGGGGCATGGATTAGGGTCAATATCACCACAGAGCTTCAAATGAGTGGAAAAGTAGACAAATAAGGTTGAGAGTATTGTTAAAAGTTTATTAGACCTGAGATAAGTTTGAGATTTAGAGCTGTGTGGATCATATATAAGTGGAAAATAAACTGAGTGGTGTTAAAGAGGTTAGGAGCTATCTCAAAGTTAATGGATAATGTGTAAAAAGGATTATGCAGTGTAATAGTTGTAGAGGAGGAAGTGTTGGATAAGTTATTGTGATACGCTGTTAAGTAGTTAGCTATAATGAGGAGTGTGAGGAGGCTAGTGTGAAGGAATAACATTTTTAGATGTTTTGGTATATTGTGGAATTATCATTCTAGAAAAGGAGAAGCTTTTAGTATGAATAAGAAAGACAGTGGCAAAATTTAGGTGTCTGTTAGTAGTAGAAGGGGTGTTGAGTAAGTATAGCTGAATAGTAGTGTATGTGATTGGATAGCAGTAATTGGTAGGAGTGTTTAAATGGAGCTAAGCACAGATGTATTGGAGATGGGTGGGAATGGGGGTAGGGTAGGGGAGCAGAGTGAACCTAACCATAGTTAGGGCAAACAGAGCAAGCAGAACAAGGCTTTGTTCTATCATGATGTATCTGTTTTAAAAATAATTCGTCCTTTTATAAATAATGTTCTTGTCTTGATCTTTTTAGCTGGCAATTAACAGTTAAAATATCAGACTACAAATATTTTAGCCTCACTTTTGAAAATGAAACTTGTTTTTTTAGAGCAAATACTGAGTGATATGTATATCAGTTGGTGTTAATACAGAATCAAAAGTACAGAGCATTGTAAAAAGTAAGAAAGAGGAAGGAAACCTAACAGTGTGGTCCCAGCAGTGTGCACACCACTAACAGCTTAGCTTCACAAAGTAAAATTAAATGATACTTAGCAGCAGCTTCCCAGTACATTAATGTACATTGTGGACAAGCTGAATTTTCTGTAAGTAGGGTGACGTTAGTGTAGCTGGTAAAACAGTATTAGGGTCAATGTAATTAGGCTATAATTTGAATTAAATGAAAAACTGAGGATTCAACCAAATTTAATTTATAATTAAATAATTCTGATAAAATATCAATTGTATGCAGAATTTGTGTAAGTCTGTATTAAGTAGGGTAAAGTAAAGATTTAAGTCACCAGAAAACCCATTAATGCTATCCATGTGTTATAAATTTCTGGTGTATGTTGAAATGTCTTTTGTGCTATAAGAAGAAATAAAGACTCTCTCTATATAAATTAAATAGATATGGGATAATGGGCATCCTTGCCTTGTTACATTAACAATTTTTATTGGAGAATAAATAACTTTACTGATATAAAATAAAGAATTTTAATCAAATGAATGAATGTCTAATGTAGATCAAAGTGCAGCATAACTGAAAAGAGGAAATCTAGGATGTGTCACTCAAAAGCTTTAAAAGCATCAAATGCAAGTGTAAAAATGAATTGTCATATTGTTTAAGAAGTATAATCCAAGTATCCAGTGTTTATGTTAATGTTTGTCTAGTTTGCATAAAGACAGACTGATATATGGAATTTATATTTGGTAATATATGTTCTTCAATCTATTAACCAATAATGAAGCAAATATTTTAATTTCAACATTAATAAAAGAAATTAGTCTATAGCTTAATGTTATTTTTTTTTTCATCAGAATTAGCTTTAGGAATACAAATTGTTCTAGAATTAAAATACAAATGTGATTTACCATTATCTTTTATATAATTAAATAAGTACAATAATATTTTTGAAATGGTTTGGGCAAAAAAATGTAGAATTCTGCAATGATACCATCTAGTCTGGGTGATTTACCAGATTTATGTTTATTAATTATTTATAAAATCTCTTGTTAGGCGAACTGTACCCTAAAAAGATTCTGCTGGTTTTGGTTTATTTTTGGAAATGTTAAATGATTAAAGAATCAGTCTCATTCTTGTGAAGTAAAAAATAGGTTGTCTTCACCATATGCCTGAGAGCATATTTGAGCAAACATTTGCATAATCTCATCTTTTGTATTATACATTTTAACCTGTTATGAGATTTTAGTTATCCAGGGAGATGTCTTATTAACATTAACAGGTCTCACCAAAACGTTGGAGGGAGCTTGTGCCCATTCTGAATATTTAATGATTGTTGTGTTGTGTATAATAGATATTTTTTCTGGAGATCAGCTGAATATGTTGCAGTATCAGATTTGTAATCTAAATAAAGCTAGTGCTTCAGTTTGTGCAACCAGTCTTTTAATGCATTTTTTAACTGTTAAGATTTTTTGTTAAAGGACACCTTACTTATAAAAATACCTCTGATTTGGGTTTTAGTGGCAGTCCATTTAATATGAAGTAGAATTTGAGAACTGGAAAAAGTTATCTAAAACATTTAATATATAGTTAATTTCTTGTTTATAGTCATCTTTCTGAAGAAATTAGGGTTTAAAGTTTAGTTATAAGAGGTATTTCTTCATTTACAAGTATTGGACTAATTAATGCTGAGAGTAATTCTGGAGTGATCAGAAAATAACCTCGGTTCAATATAAAGAGAAAAATCAGTTCTTAAAAAAAGATTTCTGATATCAGGAAGAAATATAATCTAGCCCAAGTTTTGTAAAAATGAGAGCAATAGGTGAATTTTAGTGGTGAGGTTCTATTATTTTGAAAATTAAAAGGATCAACTAAGCTAAAATCTGATTTTAAATCTGAGATAGCAGCAGAGGCATAAATATTGAAAAATTTACTATTACTTGTCTATTAGCCATAGGATCATTAACAGCATTCTGATCCCCTTCAACAATACCATAATGGTTAAGTGAAAGACTTAACAGTTTGCAAATAATCATGATAAATTCATATATATATATATATACATATATATATATATATATATATATATATATATATATATATATATATACATATATAAAATGCAGGTTTGTCAAAAATGTATTTTTAAATATTACATAGTACCATCTGCCTTCAGCATCTGAGTATTGTTGCAAGATTGTATCTTTAAATCATTTTTAATAATAATTGCAACTCCATTGCTATTTGATGTGTTAACTGATTCAATAATTACTTTGAGCAATTTTGCCCTGTGATCTGAGACCAATGATTTGACGTCATGTGAGTCTCTTGTAAAAATATAATTTCTGCTTTTGATTTGGAAGTTAAGTGGAAGACTATATTTCTTTCTTATTTGTTTGGATTCCTTTAACACTCCATGAATCAATTATCCACATCAAACTTCCCTATAAAAACTTTAATTGGATGGATTTTCATAACTTATACACAAAAAATAAATAAATAAATAAATAAATAAATAAATAAATAAATAAATAAATAAATAATAAGATTAATAAGAAAAGCAAATAGCACTTATCTCTTCCTGTTAAAGAAAAAAAAAACATGCCTAGCCATAGCCCTACAATGCCAGGAAGAGAGTTATGCAACATAGTATAAAGGGTTACAGGTATGCAAAAGACAGTAACACTGGTCTGGTATATAACCGTTATACTTTAACTTGTTTACAATAAAAACCAAAATAAAAATTCCTTTTAAGTAGGATAAGTATAACATAGCAGTCCTACAATAACATAGCTCTTGTCGCTCAGCTTCCGTAATGTATAATGTAGTTAAAATGAAAGAAAAAAACATTAATAAGTACAGTTGTAAGATTAACTTAGTAGCACATTATCTGTTTGTTTTTGCTTAACTATATGCATAATGGAACTTTTAATATAAAAGAGAGTGCAGAAAGTAGTATATTAATTCTAAATATGCATACCAACTTACATAATGATACAATCTACAAAAACAGATCTTCTGATTTGCATAATTCAGAGTTATCAGAAAACCCATACTGAAGTTTTTTGATGTGAATGAATTGGTTACATTTTTGAAGTCAAATGTTAGTGGTACAGTGGTTTTGCAAAAAAAAACTAAACCAGATATGTACAAATATACAGCATTTACTGACTGAGAAAACAACATTGTCATACTGAGAAGAAACTACATGTGAATCTATAGAGCTATCAGTTTTTTCACCACTATATTTGTGGAAAAGAGGTTAACATTGAGAGTTATCATAAGCCTATAGATGACACTATCAAAATGTTTTTGCATGAGGAATATGCAGTGATGAGAGCTCAAAAGAGATCCCCATTAGTGATTGGTCAGAGCACAGAAGTACCATTTTAAAATAATTCATCTTTTGTATTTGTTGAAAGAGGAGCTGTTGTACCCTGAGCTTTTCATTCAAAGCAGATACATTGCTCCAATTGATTTGAAGAATGAAATCTTACACAGAAATTATGAGTCATATTTGAAAGTTGCCAAGGGCAAAGACTAAGCATAACATAGACAGATAGGTAGACAGATAGATAGGTAGACAGACAGATAGATAGATAGATAGATAGATAGATAGATAGATAGATAGATAGATAGATAGATAGATAGACAGATAGATAGATAGATAGATAGATAGATAGATAGATAGATAGATAGATAGATAGATAGATAGATAGATAGGATAGATAGACAGATAGATATTTGTCATTATGTTTTGTTTGCTATAACATTTAGTGAGCATCTTTTCTGAATATCTGATTGTCTGTTATTGAGCTGGAAATTAGACATTTGCTCAAATGAGTGGTAAGTCTCTGAGAGAAGTTGAATAGTGATGACTAATCATCTGTGGGATAGGTAAGCCTAACAAGTCTACTGTAGTGTCCAGATGCCCATTTAGAGTGCCAAGTGAACATCCAGAAAAAAAAGTGCCACTCTAACCAGATACATTGCACCTAATGTTGAACATTCCAGCTGCATCTTCATCGGCAATGATTACTTGATTTTACTATTTTCACAAATATCAAATGTTTCACATATGGAAAAACTTGTAAAAATTGCTAGTTCTTTAAAGTGGCAGTTCATGTATTTAAGATCTGATGAAATGCTGTTTTCTCCATTCATGATGATGTACACTTCAAGGGTATTCAGAAAGATCCTCAATACTACAGCACTATGCTAAATATTCCAGACTAACTTGATTGATACAGCTTGTTTACTGTTGTGATTTACACCACTGATGGCATAGCACCAGTATGCTGTGGAAAGGGCCACGTAGAAAATGATAGCAGGCATGCTGAGGGAATGCAGCATGCTACTAAAGTGACGGTGCTATGTCTTGTTACCAAGATACAAAGCATGATGAGGTAAAGTGCCCAATACTATTCATATTCATGTGCACAAAAAAATCAACTCAAAAGTGTAATGTGGGCAATGCAAGCAGGCCATCACACCAAAATGACAACTCATTTTATCATTGAAAAAGTAGGAAAAAGGGGAGATAAGGCAGCCAGATAAAAGATGTATGAAAGTAGAGAACTACACACAAGGGTGACTTAACGGTAAAATGTGAGAGATAGAATGTAAACATGTTGTATGGAGGGGCAGGTGCCCATTTTCCAGTTTTTTGCAAGAAGATTAGAGGGGAGAGTTGCACGGAGGATGTGAAGGATGAAATAAAGGAATAGGGTAGAGAAGACTGGCAGACAAATATAAACTGAAGAAAGAGACAGATAGATGACGCACAGGCACACAAGGTGGAGCAACATTGGAGAGACATAGACAGATGGAGAGGGTAGGTAGTGATGGGAAAGACTGGACTACAAACAGGGTATGGGGATTGAGACATAGGAAAGGGGAATGCTGGGATGGAGCATATCATGAGATATGGTGGGTATGACACACTTGTCTAGAAAGGAATACCCCTAGATGTCAGTCACATCCATGGATGACATCCTGGTCAGACCATGTCTCTATTTGCCCATTCGATGTGTCTCGGCAGCCATGCAACTCTATCAATCACACAAAGAGATGGTCCAGAGCACTAATGCAGGTATTGAGTTGCTGGCCTTTTTCTTCCTTTACCAGGTGCCCAGACATTACCCTAAGAGTCTCCTCTGTTACATTACCAGGTAAGGAATTTCTGTTATGGAAATCACCAGCAAGCCCAACAGGTAACATTCCAAAAAATGACCTTCATTTCTCTCCTGGAGAAAGGATAAGAAAGTGCTGGTGATCCAATAAGCAGTAAATCCTGGTTTGGGGCAACGGCGGCCACAGTCTCACTTCCTCCTACACCATGGCTAACCCCCTAGAGACAGAAAAACAAAAAAGGAGCTAAAAGATATTTATTAATGTACACTTGTGTATAACACATTTATTCTTATTTTCATATTTTATAGTTCATATCGCAACCCATCCCATCTTCACAAGTAGACTTGACAAGGTAATACCACCTCTTTCTGCACTATAAGATAAACAATTAGTATTCAGTGCAACACAACCCTACTAAGTGAAGACAAGAACAGAACAGTACAGTCAGACTAATCTACTGCAAATGATGACAAACTGCTTATACAAATTTTGTCTCATTCCTCAGTCTCTGCTTCCTAATGGTGGACCATGTCAGGACAGTGACTCCACCTGTCACTGCGCCTACATCAGCACTACTCAGCAGGGTGTGTTTTGTCAGTGTCATCTCTCACAGCCCTCAGAAGTTGCTACTAGGCATTGATTTTATAAATTAGACCATCAATGGTCCCCAGAAGGTACTCACCACAATCCTGTTGCAACACGGAGCGAAAGTTATTTTTCCTGTTGTACCAGGTGGAAGGCCTTATAATAATCATCTCAAGAGTACATGTCCATGCTACAGAAGAGAATGATATAGAAAATGGTAGCCCAAAGTGTGCTTCTACATGTTAGAACACTGTGCAATATGCTGCATTGGGTGGCAGAGATATGCAGTGCAACAATCCAGTACTGCACCAAGGTAGGGCTATGAACTGCATAATGTACATGTGCAAGTGTACTGTATACATGACCTCCTAGCCCTGGAAGGGGCACAGGTGCTGACTGAGGCTAATAATGCATAGTGCTATGGCAGGAATTCAAAAATGATCACACTAAATCATCTCATTAAGTGCAATACCATCACCATGGATGTCTGTGTTGTGATAAGCATCATAGAAAATTGGAATACAGGACTAGATGATGGCTAATATTATCACACAGGCATAGCAACAACAAGTAAGACAACTGTTAGTGGAACACAGGACTGAAACATTCACAAAAAGCGTCCATGACTTTAAGATGCTCAGATACAGACAGTATAATGGGTAGGATAAAAGAGGATGAGCATATCAGGTTAATGTTCTGGGTGGGGCTCACCCTTGTCAGGCTACAGTGTGCCAGGGCAGGTCTTGCTCTGATATGGAATGCCAATCCTCTCAGTGCTATAGAGCACAGGGGTGTGTCAGGCAATGTCTTTGTGTGGAAAGCTTTTGGACCTGTCATACTGCAGATCAAAAGGGTATGCCTATTTACTGTCCTACTGTAAGGGGTGCTAACCTTGATGCACTGCACCATCTTCATAAAGACCACCATTCTTGCAAAAGAGAATATGAGGCTTCTTGAACAGGTGTCTCTTCACACACTGTCACAGTGATGCTGAAAGAAGGTGAACAGAGGTACCATGCCCATTACTGCCTGCAGTGTGGCACACGGTGTGAATTCTGACAGCATAGTTGCACATAAGTTCGTGTCCAACAATCAAAACAGATGGATAGTGCTGTTACTATTAGTCTGTGTCAAAAGTAACCAGGAAGACGCATGCAGTGATATGGGTCTATATTATATGTTCGAAGTCTGAAATCTTCGAATCTCATATGATCAACTCCATATGAGCGAAGTTTTCAAACATTGAGCATAAAATATAAACAAATTAAAATAAAAAATAAATTACCTGAATGCTCTATGCAGGAGGGGCAAGCACCCCTGCACCCCCACACCCCCCCCGGTACTCAAATATACCAACTCCATGATTGCACTACATTGAAGTGAAGGGAAATATTCCCTACGGTGATCTCATTTGAAATGTTCAATGTTTGAAAACTTTGCTCATATGATGTCAATCATATGAGATTCGAAGTTTTCAAACTTTGAACTTATAATATAGACCCAAGTGATACAGTTGTGTTGCCCACTAGCAACATCTGGAAAACTTAACCACAATGAAGATGGAGACAGCAGTGCTAAACCAGATCTTAAACACGTAGTATGCATATCCTGATGAGAGTAAAGCAGACAAGACATTCTTAGATCAGGCAAGTCAGGAAGTTGTGCAAGACATCAGTGTAGTCTGAAGCTGTAATAGGTCCTCAGTACAGGTGCATCTCAGGGTCACAGATATGATATGTATGTCCAGACCAAGGAACATGATATTGTCAACATGAAGGTAGAAATGTTTCAGGTGTCTCTGTCTAGGAGAGACCCCCTTATACTTGGTGGTGACTTGAATTTGGGAGATGGTCTTGTCTGACTGTCTGTGGGGAATGCTGCAGGTTAATGATACCATGTTCAAGTACTGGCATACAGTGTCCCACTAGTGTGAATTTTGTATTTTTATTTTTTATTTATTTATTTTTATAGTTCTTATGTACTTGCTAGACTACCAATCTGTGAGGATCTTAACAAGCATAGCCTTTCATTTCCATGGTAGTTTCTAGCACTTATATTCTGCAAATGAATAACCCAGAGATAGTGGATAAGTTCCCAGATCCCTAACTATTCGATCTATTTTCATGGGTGTATTGTCAATATGATAGTTACAAGGGGAGTCATGCTTGCCAAAGTATATAATTATACATTTTTTGCATTTAGTTTTAGTCCATGGTTTTGACACCAACTATTTATTTCAGACTGACCCTCTTAAAGGATCTTGGTGTCCTCCAGGGAGTTTATGATGTCAGCAAGTTTAGAGTTATCTGACAAACTGATTGGTCATAAACCCTTAAAATCAATTTTGACCTTTAAGAATTAAATACTAAAGAGGAGTGGCCCTAGGACTAAACCCTAGGGCATACCACTAGTGACATGTCTTTCGGAGGAGATAGAGCTGCCACTCTAAATTTCTGTGTTCTATTCGTGAGCCAATTTGCTATAAAATGAGTCACTTGCATTTTCTGTCTACCAGGTATATGAAAGCTGCAACCATGACAAACTCACCACAAGATATGTATATGTCCATGGGGTTAACCATGTTATGGGCATGTAACTGTATGTGTTCCACATCTAAATGAGAGGGCCACAGATGTTCCAGCATTTCCACAGGTATGTTGTCTTAATGGTTTTTAGGTTTTATTTATTTATTTTTGTATATTTATCCTTTGTTGACCTGGATAATCCAACTAGGCTAGAGGTCTCTTTTCAAGGATATAAAAGGTGAGATTTCAACCACTAGGAGAAATTTTGGCAGGGCATTGGGAAACCTCTCCTACTCTTTTTAATAGGTGCTGTGGAATCTTTTACTTCCACCTGAGCTACCACCAACTCAAGCAGATAGAACCTTGGTTTAACATCTCATCTGAAACCTGCCAGCCTCGGGAGTGCAGCTGCCCTAATGCATTGTCAGCAACCCAGTCAATTGGTGTGGGAATAGAACCCACAGCACTCTGGTCTTCCAGGACCAAAGATGAGTGCACTATCTGTCATGTCATTGTTGAGTTCAGTAGTGAAGGTGCACCAGAATGGATAGATACATGCCATATATCAGATATTAGCTGTGGCTGTCAGTGATGGCACCCAGCATGTTACATAGTCCAATGGCACATTGGCAGTCTCAGCAACACTAACAATGGAGGGTTGCAAAAATCTCCCACTGCAAAGTTGCAAGAGAAGGGGCAGGATTAATCTTTATCTTCACCTATATTTTAGCACTTTCCGGCCTATCCATGTTGGTCCTATGGAGACAACTTAGGATGCATTACCTCAGACAGCATCTTTGATCCACTCCTTACCTGCTTCGGAGGTGTTTGCATCCACCATGTGGGGAAAGCTGTGTAAATGACTACTTCCACTGCGACAGCAGGGCAATCCCCAAACCTGGATGTCATGCTGAAGAGCAAACAGTGAATGTACCGGTCAATGATCCAGATGCAGAGAGCCATTACACCATGTCACAGATTTTCAGTGCGCTGCATGGCCTTGTTGAGGAACTGCATTGACTGCAGCATCTGTGTGACATCCTGCAACACATGCTAGCAGATATGGCAAATGTACCTGCTAAAGGCAGTGGTCATAATTTTTCACAGCCACTGCTGCATGAAAATGCTGGCAAACACCCAGCATGGTGATGCAAGAGGCTGGATGTGTGATGCAAAGAGACTTTGTCTGTCACATCTGGCTATGAATGCCTATACCCTTATGTGTGGATACTTCCTTGGTCATGGCCAATGTTCTTCTGGCTGACTGAAGGGACACCAATCAATGCAGATTATTTTTGCAATACAGTTCTATACAATTTCTGTCCCCTGTTGGATAGCTAAGAGCAGTGTCTAGCTGTAGCCACTCATTAGTTTGTCAATACAAACTAAATAATAAAACCGACTACTATATCACCTCCTCTAAATGGGAGGTCCACAGTGGGGATCTTATGTGTACTCCACAGTGCTACAGCATCCATTAAAGAGTATGCCTATAATGCTGATAAACAGTCACAGATGGTACACCTATCCTTTGTTCCTTCTACTTTAGCATTGCTGCATCTTGTCACTGTGCCTCACTCCATCAGTGCAGAAGATGATTAGTGCTCTGTCCAATCCTTTGACCTTTGAGGGGGTGGTAATATCTAAAGCATAGTGTAGTCAGTAAATGCACTGAACAGCATAAGTGTGTGAATGCATACATTCAATTTATTCTGAGTTCTCAAGGCCATGGCCATGGCCCATAGTGCTGCAACAGTGGTGCATTGGGCAGTGCTATTACTTATTCTTTTGTTTCATATAGTGCACTGACACAGCTGGATCCTCTGATGATTCATCATCTAACAATAACTGGGCTGAGGTAGGTAAATGGCGAGTATATTCAGCCAGGTGAGGAGGAAGAACATAATCAGTTGTTATTTAGATGGATCTTTAGTAGGTTTTTGAACTGTGTAGTGTTTACAATATTCTGAGGGATAGAGTTCCATGCTGTAGAGAAGTGATTTGAGTAGAGAGAGTTTCCGAAGCTGTTGGTAGATTTTGCAACTTTTGACAATAGTTTGTCAGAGGATCTTAGGGTGCTATTGTTGTGGTGGATTTGTAGTAGGTTATGTATGGCTGGGCATTTGTCAGGTAGATATACTACAGATTAGTTTAGGGTAAGCTGGTTTAAGGATAAGAGGTTTGATAGTTCTAGCCATTTGAGTTGTTTTAGTGTGAGGCAATGATGGGTTCTGTCAGGTAGGTTGGTGGCCAATCTGGCTATCTTGTGATAGCATGTTTCAAGTTTGCTTAGGTCAGTTTTCCTTATGTTTGTGAGTATAAGTGAGGCATACAATAGGGTGGATAAAAGGTGAGTTCTGGTGATTGCTTGTCTGAAAGAGTTGGTTAGATATACCTTAATCCTGTACAGTGAACCTAATTTAATGTGGGCCTTTTTAATTGCAAGTGATATGTGCTTCTCAATTTTTAAATGATTATCAACAGTGACACCTGGCAGTTTAATTTCAGCAATTGGTTCTGTTAGTGTATGGTTGGATGAGGTGATTTTAAAGTCCTGTTTGAGGTTGTTTCTTTTGTATTTGTTGTTGGGGAATAGCATTAGCTTGGTTTTGTTGGGGTTTAGGATAAGTTGATATTTATTTAGGAAGGATTTGATGACCATGAAGCATCTTTGGGTAATGTGTTGTAGCTGTGGCAAGGAGGGTGCAGAGCAAATGACTACACTCAACTGCATATTATATGACAGTAGCATGGTTATTTGCAGTGTGGAGATTATTGGTGAGGACTGAGAAGGGCAGTGGACCACATTTTGACCCTTGTGGAACACCTGATGGCTTGTTGGTTATCTGAGAGTTAATTTTGGAACCATGTGAGGGTATTTTTTAAAAAATGTCAAGGGATGCAAGCTCTTGTAGGAGCTGTTTGTGGGATATTGTGTCACATGCCTTTGACATATCTAGAAATATTAAGGAGACCATTTGGCTGTCATTTTAGCAGGGCAGTGGTGGCACTGTGGCCTGGCTGAAATCTGTGCTGTGAGTTGGCAAGTAGCTTATTAGTTAATAGGTGTTCCATTAGCTGTGAGTGGATGCATAGTATGAACATTGGTCAATAACTGAAGCATTCTAATGAAGAGTCCCCTTTGTGGAAAGGAATTACATAGGAGATTTTCCTTATTTTAGGTATGTACTGTTCTGAGATGGATCAATGAACCAGAACTGATACAGGGTAACAGATAACATCGGCTGCTAGTTTGAGGTATTCATTTAGTTTGTCGGTGGCAAGAGTTGTAGGTTTTAGCTTGCTTAGTAATTTCTTTATTTTACCTATTTGGATGGGTTTGAGGGAGAGTGCGGTTGGAGTGTCTTTGGTTACAGATTGAGCAATTTATAGGTAAATGTTTTTGTTTTTTATTAGTGAGAGTATAGAGTTAGTGAAAAAGGAGTTAAACTGGGATGTTATCCTCTCTTCTGAGTTATGGGTATTTGGGGATAGGGTGGAAGTATGGCCTGGATTTATAAGTTGATTGATGGTTCCCCAGAATTTTTTGTGGGTTATTTTGATGTTAGTGTTGCATCCGTGACAGTATCTACAGTGATATCAAACCATACAACTGTTATTTGTATGTGTATTATTTTTGGATGTAGTGCACTTAGTGATCACACAACCTGTTATGATTATTGCTTGCATATATACAGCTTTGTTTTACCATTCTGTGTTTGTTAGTCATTCTTCAGTTATCTAACCATTACTCTGAGACATGCAGCATGTATCCATTCTATATCATTGACCTTAAAATGTGTGAGGACGTTAGCTGGAATAATATCATATACAGTTGGCAACAAATGAAGGGCAGGTTGGATGTTAAAGAACACAATTGTGTGCTGCTTACTTACATTTTCAGCATCACATATAATCCTTTTAAGATCTAACCTGACACACCCAGTGGAAGTAAGACACCCTGCAGCCAGTGCTGTTTGTTTTCCTTTTCCCAATCAGTAATCATTCACAATTGCAATCCATTAACAACAAAGACTGAGAGAGTGCCTACACTATGTTTACATCTTTTACACAGATCCAAGTATTTGGGATTCAGCAATTCTAATGAGTTCATACCTCATTTGCATCTTCACCATAATACAGCCCTGAATCTACATCATATAAAATGGAACCATCTAGCTAGGTAAACTGATGGTGAGGAGGTGTGTTTATGATGGGAAGACTGCACATAAGCTATTTATTTGGGTTATATCTGTACAGAGGATTACTGAACTTCAGAAGGTATGCTTGCATTTTGTCAATTACAAACTGCATATGCTAGAATGTATTTAAGAAAAATCTGAAGCAAAGGCTTTTGCACTTTTACCTGTATTCATTAGCTACAAATGTGCTGATGGCACTGGCATGTTTGTCAAGCCATTTCACTGGTATACATGATTGCCAAGAAGTGAAAATGGAATGCTCTGTGATAAATACATACAAATGTTTCAGGGACAATTCCTTTGATAGCACGTTTAGCCTTTCAAAGATTGTTTGTTAGCAAAGTGTGTCATTTGCCTGTTCTTTTGGGTGTGGAGCAAAACTGTGTTAATGTTATGGCACAAACAAGGATGGACTGTTGTTTTGGGGGAGCAAAAGTGAGTTACTCTTATGGAATAAAGAAGGATACACTGTTTTTTGGGGGAGCAAAGGTGAGTTACTCTTATGGCACAAGCAATAATAGATTGTTTAAAATATAAAATCCATATCCAAAGCTGAGTGATGGAGTGTAACAGATCAAATAGCCAGAAATAGTCCAAAAATAATTCAGATTTTTAATCCACAGTATTGAAAGGCACCAGTACAATACAAGTTGCAGTTGTATTGTACTGGTGCCTTACAATACTGTGGATTAAAAATCTGAATTATTTTTGGACTATTTCTGGTTATTTGATCTGTTACACTCCATCACTCAGCTTTGGATTTGGATTTTATATTTTATACACTCATGAGTGTTTTGGAGTGTTCTTCTGAACAAGGCAACTTTTGGTACGTTAATAATAGATTGTTGTTTTGGGGAGCAAAGGTGATTTACTCTTATGGCACAAACAATGATATGTTGATATTATTATTCTCCTTGTTTTGTGTCCTGCCTGTTGTTCATATTTCACATCTCTAGACTGTTTTATGTTTCTCAAGTGGGTAATACTGAGTTTCTTTATTTTCTGTTTTATCTGGCACCATTTTGTATTTATATTATACTTATGTGTAGTATCTTTCTGTTGTCTTTTAGGACACCTAGGATTATGCCACCCAGGCATGTCATTCTTCGGAGCACCCCTTTACTGATGCTGAGAACCAGGTGATAGTGGATGCCTATAGGCAATGTGGCGGTTTTCCACTGGAAAGGGGATGGGAGATATGGCATGCAGGATGCAAATTTGGTGGCAAATGGTTGATGATGTGAATGCCGTGGGTGGCCACCACAAGACATATGAACAGGTGAGCTACAAGGCCATTGCCATGATCACATCTGTATGGGGGAAAGATGATGCACTTTGTTTTGACCAGATAGTTACCTGGGGAGGGCTTGCTAGGGTACCATCACTAACACCCAATGAAGAGTTCTTGGCCAATATCTGGGATCTAGACAGATCACAAGAGAGTGTAGCACAGAATGTCCTGGATGTCAGACCAACAATTTCTGAGACAGCAAGCGAGTCCCAGGAGGAACATCCAGGTATCTCAAAAGTTGAATACTCTTGTATAGCAAAACAAGTGAAATCAATATGTTACTTTTGCATCACATGATTTTTTTGAGTGAATTGAAGATTGCTACAGTTATTTGCTTAGGTTGGAGATGTCAGCCACTTGTTGAAAGTATAGTTAATTGATATACATAAAGGGCTAAAAACATTACCCCCTGTGTTACTAAGTGTATTGATGTTGCCCTTACCTTCTGCTTAACTTCTTCAGGACTATCTGGCTTGCAGTTGGGAATATCATCTACAGATGGTAAGGCAATGTCAGTACTGCTGTGTAATTAATGAAATATTTTAATGTGTGATATTGATATCAGGCCTCTTGTGTGTATTGCTGCAGTGTCTGTAATAGTGGCAGTACAGTTAGTTTGTTTGCATATACTGGACTATAATGGTGTAGGTATAAATTTTTTCCTGTGTGTGTTGCTTTTCATCACAGGTGATCATAACAGTGGAAGTATGGGCCATCTGCCACCTGATGTCAATGAATCAGCAGGCTCTGATGATGTTTGTGACCAAACAGATGCACAGTTGGAGTTTGCAGAGGTTGACTCTCACACAGAGGGTGACATACAGCCATCACCTGCTATTCCATCCGACAGAGCCAGTAGGCCTATACCTACCCATTCCAGTGATCCCTCTGATATTAGACAGAGGGAGGGCAAAGACACTGATCAAGGAAGTGTGGTTACTGCAGCTTCAATGTTTTTTTACTTTGGCTGTAGCCAAAGTCTGGTTGAAATGCCATAGAGGAGGCTTGATAGGGGTGCTTGGATGGTGCCTGTAGTCCTTCCTCCACCTAGTGCAGGTGTATCTTCCTGTGCCACTCAATGTATGTTTAGGGCTTTCATGGAGACACAGGCCTGATCCCATAGGTGCTCCAGACAAATTCTCAGGGTTATAGATGTGGCACAGGCTGACCTGTGTGACTGCCTCCACTGTGTTGCTGATTCAATGAATGAATGGCACTTTGGAATGAGGGGTGTCTATTATGGAAAAAGTGTTGTCTGTGATGGAAATCTGTTGGGAGGGAAACGGCATCCTTGTGGGCATAGTTTAACCACATCATCTGCTGTTAGCCAACATGTCCATGCCTGACGACACTCCCGTAGTGGCAGTACTTCCACTGCTTGGTCAGTGAGTGTGCTGTCCACACCCAGACATGTCAGGCCATGAGGTTGTGGTTCTGGCATCCCATGAAGGGAATTTATCCAGCAGACATCAGTCATGTTTAGGTAGCAGCAGTGCATCTGATCGTAGCTGTGGATGTGCCAGTGCGACTCCTGGTAGAGCCTGTTCTCATGGTCAGAGATGATAATGATGAACTGCCACCTCTACCATGCACAGCTCACACCTGTCTGACATACCAAGATGTACAGCCAGCACAGAGCTTGGCTGTGTTCATGTAGCACTCACCATACCTCTCAATTGTACAGATTTTCACAGAATGTCCAGATTTTCCTCATATTTTTGGTCTGTTCATAATAAAAGTTATGGTTTTCTGGCAAATCATTGAAGACTGAAGTCACTAAATAATAACAGACATTTGAGTTTCAGACTTTATACCCTTCAGAAAACACATAATATTGCAACACCTGTTATTCTAACAACTTTCTAAGCTTATACAAGCAATATTTAAATTCTGTCCCCATTTTGGGCCTTTGCCCCCCCCCTCCCCATTCTTTCTGGCTTTGTCTAGATTTATTGCACTGAGAAGTTGAGAGGTATGGCACTCATATATCAATTTCACTTGGAGAACCCCTACAAACACACACACAACAGTTACATGGTTCACTCGTGCAGCTTAAAACTCATTTTGTCTCACTGGCCATTTGGTGGTTTATCCAGATGTCTGGCTGCTTCTCTTTCATACTCATACACACTCACTGACCTTTTGTGTCAGCCTAGGCCTCCTGCCCCCCCCCCCACCCCCCACAACACCCTGCGCAAGTGATGACAACTGTGCCATACGCTTTGTGTCTAATGTTCTGGGTCCATAGCTGACTTAAAGTGCTTAGTATATCTGCATTTGTGGTGCTTTACTGATAGTTTTACCATTGACTTATATTGGTCTTGGAAGGTTGCACAACTGATACCATCAAAATTTTGCAAACTTTATTGTGAATGATCTTGTGAGGGTTGTGAAGTCAGAAACTGCAATGTGCATCCTTACCTTCTAACTTCTCTCTTTAATGATTTTTCAGTACAAATGTGTTGTGCGAAATTGAGGCCATGCAGTGATCATTATTACTTTTGAGGGGTATGACTGTGTGAATCTTTGATGCCTGACACCTACTATGTAATAATGAACACATAAAAATTGCACAAGTCTCTGCTGTAGCTTGGTAAGATAATTTCTGTAATAATCTCCCACCTTTTACTTGCTTACACTACCAATTAGTGAAATACAAGGATATGCCACTCATTCATATTATTATACAATAAATTCAAGGTTCAAGACTTACCTTGTAAATGCAGCAGTTGACACAGTTGTAGTTCAGGGCTGAGTCTGTGTGATGTAAGCTGTACATAGCCAATACATGGGGAGGTGAAGGTTGTGTGAGTTGCCTGGTATCAATGTTACTAAATACATGTGTGTAGGAGGAAGGCTTTAGGTCCCTAGGTGGTGAGTGAGTGTGATATGCATTGTCTCTTAGCCAATGCAAGGGCATACTAAGCAGGCCTACATTTACCTACACCACTGATGGTGAACCTTTTAGGCTCAGCGTGTCAAAAATTAAGAAGATGCCTAACTTGACAATGCTGGTGTGCCCCCTGCAACCCCCCCCCAAAAAAAAAAAATAATAATAAAACAGCATAGCTCTCAATACATCCAGGGGTAAACCTCAACAGAATCAAGGACAAATCTAGAAATATCTATTAATTTGAGATACTGACAGAAAAACTGAACATGGATTAATATACATTTTCTGAAACAAAATCAGTCTACAAATCTAATTCTTGTCATTATTAAGTATAAAAAGTCACCAGTTTTATGAAGGAATAAGAAGGACAGTGGGGAGGAAAGTAAAACAGCACACACTTGGAAATGCAGACTACTTGCCCTTTGCAGAAGTGTAACTACGAAGAGAAAACAATGTCAGCACTGCCCTTTGCAGACTCTAGTGAGACACTATAACAAAGTGGTCTTTGAGGTTAATAACTTCCTTACCTCTGCAGCAGTGTTGGTGGAGTGGCTCCTGGTACAAAATAATTCAATGCACTTCACATGATCAATGAATGCAAAAACAGTTTCTTTGGTAACTATGGTGTTGCTGAATGCCAGTGTGTCACCCAAAACATCATGGTGTATCACCTATGGCACATGTGTCATAGATTCACCATCGCTGACCTACACCCACAGCAGCTGGTGGTTCCCCCTCTGACTCCTCATCTGCCTTTGACTGTGGTGACCTTGGCAATGGTGGTGGGATATGTGCCCCTTCCCCTTGCTGGTCCTGCTGAAGCTGTTTCCTCAGGATGATGTTGTGTAGCATGGCACATACTGTGAATATTTCTGTACATGTCCATGGATTGTACTGCAGAGCTCTCCCCGATGTATCTTTGCACCTGAACCATGACATCAGCAGCCCAAACACATGCTCTATGAAATTTCTGGTTTGAGTGTGTGCCTTATTTTGGCATTCTTACATGGGTATATGTGCATTTCTGATGGGTGTCATCAGCCAGGGTTCTGGTGCATAGACTGTAACTTTGCTCAGTACTCAGTTGCTCAACGAACAACATTTTTGCATCCTGAGAAGCACTGCCAAACTACTTCAGTCATACATAGTCTAGCTTTACTTTCTACCCTCACAATGCCCAAGTTAGCCTGATGTAATCCCCAGTTGTACCACCCCTTTTAGTTCATCTAAAAAGACCTGACACTATAGATGGGAACTTTTTCAATTTTTCTGCTGCCACCTTGGTAGATATGGTCATCCAGAGACAATGTAAAGATTGCTTTATGGTCATTGACAAAAACCAATCCATAGAGAAATGGATACAGTATGAGAAAGATGTATTTATACAATGTCACTGGAGACAAGACTGTTATACAAAAGCACTCAAACTTGCAATCAGGTTATCAGTATCATTGTCTAGACTCAAAACATCGACCAACATATACTGGGCTACCCAAATGCAACCTTCATAATTCCTGAAGACCTCTTAAACATTTGTCCTGCAAAAGAATCCTCAAAAGCTTTCAGCCAAAGCAACACCCAAAACAAAATGTGCAGCAATGCTTTGAAGCCTCAGCTAAAAAGCCTATAATGTGGGCCAATACAGTATCCAATATTTTATTTATAGATGACGCCATTGGAAGAAATACAGATATCCCATTCACCAGGCTGAATAAAGAAAAAAAATCATGGACAGTTGTTTAAAGGGGCCGGAGTCTGCAAAATCTCTCATGCATGCAAGTCATTAGGATACAAGTGCTAGTATGAACCAATCATAGTCCATGGGGATGTAAATGACCTGAGATGGGTCCCCTTCAAAAGGTCGAACCTTTAAAAGCTTGACTTTCATATGGCCAAGACCATATGATCGAACTTTTAAAAGTTCGAATGGTCTGAATGGGGATCTCCGTAGAGCATGGAACAGGAAGTTTTCCCTTTACCTCAATGTAGTGCGATCTCAGAGTTGGTATATTTAAATAGTGGGGGGTGTGGAGGGTGCAGGGGGCTTGCCTCAGTGCTAGCACTGTTTAGTTTTTTTTCAAATTTTTGAACATTCAAATGTTCGATCATATGATTTCGGCCATATGAAAGTCGAACATTTGGGTGTTCGATTATGTGAAGTAGACCCCCTGAGACATACCTCCATGAACTACATGAAGAAAGACATGGAGATTTTGGGTTATATGTCCCAGGCTGATATCTGCCTAACATCAAGAAGTATTCTATCTTCATGAAGGATGATGCCATAACAATAATAAAAGATGATTGAATTCAGTAATTGACTTTGTGGCTGATATCTTTCCAATGGGGTACAATCATATTGTTTTGTCAATGATGGTCTGCACCTGGCCCTTTCAGGCTTTCTGATATTGGCTAAAACATTTCCTCCACCACAAGGCCTTTTTAAGGCAATGAGAACCTGGCAAGCTTTCTGACATAGCAAAACCAACCCAAGGGAACATAAAGATGTTACTGTAGAACACCAAGAGTCTAATCAAGAAAGTTCAACCCCCCACCCCACAGGCTCTCCTAACCCTTGAATATTCGGACATATGTTCAGTTTCTGAGATGAGGTTTAAGGCCGCAGAGAGCATCCCTGCAGTATAGAGCTATAATGCCTTCCACACATTTAGGCCAGTTACTGCACAGAGACCAAAGTTGGAGGTGTCTCAAGTCAAACAAAATGATGTACTCGAGCTTCTCCATGTCCAGATTTCCACAGACAAAGTCCCAACGTCTTGAGCTGCAGGTGCACCCCCCCCACCCTCCAAACTTGAATAAGTACTATTGATAAAGTGCAATTCCAGTGAAAATATTACAAAGGCTTCTCTGCAAGCACGGCTTTTCTTCAAATTAAACGCAATCTGTTTAAATGTCTTGGGCTGCAGGTGCACCCCCTCCCACCCTCCAAACTTGAATAAGTACTATTGCTGAAGTGAAATTCCAGTGAAAATATTACAAAGGCTTTTCTGCAAGCACGGCTTTTATTCAAATTAAACGCAATGTATGTCTTAACTTTCAACATAAAGACTTAATGTTAATGCCTTTATATACTGAGGTTTATTTGTTTAAAGCATGCACATTTGCAGAGACCTGTCTAGCTAGCCCAGTTTTCCTAACTCTAATCCTGTAAGACCCCATTTCAGACTCTAGTTGATGACACACTGCTTGGTTCTGTACCTCTCTCTCAGTAGCAAGGCAAATTTTTAAATTTTTATCCATGGCTTTTAATTCCAACTGTGCTTTTTTCCCCAGTTTCATCTGTGACCAGTCAATATTAGACTATTTTTGTATGGCAATGGCTATTCACTTCCAAACTAAACTGCACTACCCCAGAATTAGTAACACCAGAAATAATTAACTTGTGCTAGTTTAGTTCCCCCTTGAACTGTACTGCCATTTACTTAATTGCAGTTCACTCTCTCCATATCACTTAGCCAGTGGCGGCTGGTGACTTCAAATCACAGGGGGGCTGCAGGAGACAGCTGAATGGGTGGGGTCAAGGGGAGGGGGTGTGGTCAACCAGAAAGAGGAGGAGCTATGCACAAAACCACAAAAAACTAACTTTAATTAAATACGCTGCCCTGGGTGGCAAACCATCATTATGAAAGTCCAATCAAGACAAAAATAAGTGTAGAAGAATAAAAATATTTCAATGCATTGACTGCATGACAGCTTACTTAATATCTAGATGGAAACAAAAGGTTGTGAGGCATGAAAAATAAATTACTTTTAAATACATTACTGGAATGCCAGTCAAAATCAAGTATAAGAAAAACCAGAAGCACTCAACTCAAACCACTTCTCCTTGCACTGCAGTTCTAATTATAATATATTCAGCTTTATTAAAGTACCAAGTAACATGCTGAAAGTAGAAATCTATGTGCTGCCCCATCTTGTAGAAATGTTTCTTATCCAAAAAGTCCTGCTGCCTCACGTTTCATGGGGATTACATGATAAAAGTAAAAATGAAAAGCAAACAAGAAACAAGCTCAAGATACATTGCTTAAAGGATTACTGTACAGGTTATGGACCACACATGATTGGCATTCTGTTTAGTTTACGGGTAAAGGCTGTAGAGATGACTGGAAGTCTCCAACAAGTGTAATGAGCTTTTTAAAATAATGGAATCCTGTCCTTTAATACCCAAGGCTTATACATTATCTAGTCAAGTATTCTCTGCATGGCAACAACAGAAAGGCTTTCAATGTTGGCAATTCTTTAACAGTATGCTTATTAAAGCTTACTTGCATCTTACGATCTTAGACAAGCTTACCTTATGGTCATTAAAGCATTGCTACTTAAACACAGAGCAACAGGCACTTTGAGTAATAAGCATAAATCTGAGTAATAAGCATAAATCAACAGTACAAAAATATGACAGAAACCAGACCATTCTGCAAAATCAAGGACAGATGAAAAGCCACTGTAGTACTTATGCAGTGTGTCCTCCCCATCCAAGGTAGATACAACTACTCCTTGCCTTGCTTGGACACATCCAGAGTCACTACATGGGGAGTGGGGTGCAACAAGCATGTCACAATTTGAAATCTCTCTGGCTGACTGTGATGGCCCTGACACATTTGTCATACCTCTCAACCTCAAGAGCAAGAAATCTGGCCAAAGCCATACACAGAAGTGGGACAAAGGCCCAAAAATAAGGACAATTTTTAAATATTGCTCTAATAAACTTAGAAAGATAATAGAATAGGTCTTGCATTAGTATGAATTTTCTGAAGGATATAAAATCTGAAACTCAAATGTCTGTCATTTTCTAACTTCAGTCTTTAGTGATTTGTCACTAATTTGCCAAAAAACAGAACTTTATGAAAAATGGACCAAAAATGTGATGCAAAAATATAAAATAGACACACAATACAGCTGCTACCTGTCAAAGAAGGGACACTTTAATATTAGTACTGCTACCTTGAGCAGCTGACAAAATAAAAGAATCTACATGCATTTCAAGTAATCTATAACTTTGATTATTACAGTTATTTCTTAATTGTAAACCCTCCATGTTTTCTTCCAAAATTGCTATTTTGCGGAGGAATTATTAGGGGGAACAGCAACATTTTGAGCCAAAAACTGGGGACAGTTGAGAGGTTGGCTATGCCTAATTCTATAAAGCAATTTATTTGTATGTACCTCTCAACCTGTTAATGCAGTAAATCTGAACAAGGCCAAATATATTGGGGGCACATATAAACAGTACTAAAAATTGCTCTTGTATAAATTGAGACAGTTGATAGAACAGCTCTTACTTTAACATGCATTTTTCTGAAGGTTATGAAGTCTGAAACTTATTATTTAGTGAGTTAATTCCTAAATGATTTGCCAGAAAACTACAAATTTTATGAAGAACAAACCAAAAATAAGAAGCAAAAATCTATTCATTCTTTGAAAATCTGGACAGTTGGGAGGTATAGTTCAGCTGGGCCTGTCTGAGTTTGCTGCCCTTCCCCCCTGACAAAATAATGGTTGAATGGAGCCTCTGCAGCCATTCCAATGAACCATTACTTGGCTATTTCACTCCATTTACCATAAACACTAATGTGCATACTGCTTTACTTCTATGATGAGTTGGAATTCATTTGAAAGTTTTATTTTGTATTTTACAGCACAAACACTAAGTCATCTGTTAAACAAAGCAATGCAGTCTCACAATGAAAACTTAGCATTAAAACTTCTCTGCCCTTGAAACTCACATTCATTGAAACAGCATTGAAATCCACATTCAAAGAAAATACATTTTGCCAGTGGCAGATAAAGATTAATTTTGGGCTGTTTTCAAATCATAGGCCCCTTGCATATGAAACATACATGTGCTCTTTGATACACCTTCCTCATTGCACTAAAATTATATTCCTTGTACAATACAGTACACTTGTTAGAGGGTGTTTTAAATTTGTTTTGAACATTTTTCCAGTAAGCAATGAAACAAACCATATGCACCCATAATGGCAAAACTGCCCAGTTGAGAACATTTATCATAAAAAAGTCTACTCAGACTTCCACAGTCCACCATTATTAGTAAATATACACAATTCTGCAGTCCAACATTATTAGTAAATATGCACAATTCCACAGTCCACCATTATTAGTAAATATGCACAATTCTACAGCCCACCATTATCAGTAAATATGCACAATTCTACAGTCCACATTTATCAGTAAATATGCACAATTCTACAGTCCATTATCAGTAAATATGCACAATCTCTGAAGTAAGTCATCTAAATAATTCCACATTAAAGAAATCTGTAACTAATGAAGTGGTTGCTGCTAGCAATCACCTTTATATTTCATGGTTTCATCGAAAAATAAAGTGTCTGTTGCCCCTCAGGAATAAATTGCCTATATTACATTAAAAAATGATAAGCTAGTAATAATATTGCAAGAGGAAATGGATGGCAAACTGATAACAGACTCATAGTATCTTCACCAAGGAGAACATTCTCAGTATGAAAGCAGTGGGAGTAGAACCCACAGCCTTCTGCATCAAAAGCAAGTACACAACCTGTTGTGCTATAGTATTAACTAGGCAAAGCACTAAACTTCTATTCCCCTGCAGCTCTCAGCTCCTTGTAAAATCTACTCAATACTCAACTGCATCTCAACTTCGCAGCTCAAGAAAACTGGAAAAAGCCAAAATGTATTGGGGGCGGGGTCAAAAGCCCAAAAACCAGGGACACATTAAACATTGCTTGTATAATCTTGGAAAGTTGCTAGAATAAAATGTTGTGTTGCCACCATACATTTTACTGCCAAGGTCCCTGAGCAAAAAACAGTCAGAGTAACATACCACTATGCCACATCAGCTGCTTTGTAAAAGAGAGGAAGACTGAAACTTAAATGGCTATCATTTAGTGAATTCAGTTCTCACCATAGCTGTCAACCTCTTAGTACAAAACACCTGGACAAACCCAGTAATGAGGGAATACAGCCCTCAAACATATTCAGTGAATTCAGTTCTTGCCATAGCTGTCAACCTTAGCACAAAAACCTGGACGAAGCCAATAATGGGGGAATACAGTCCCAAAAATAGGGACAAATTTAAAATATTCATCTTATAAACTTAGAAAATTGCTAGAAAAAAAGGTTGTGCTACTATGTATTCTGAAGAACATGAAGTTTGAAATTCAAATGCCGGTCAGTTTTACTGCTGACAGAACAAAAACAATTTTCAGTAGAGACCCAGGGATTAATACTGCAGACACATCTTTGTAAAATGACAGGGCACCAGAGCAAATCCACACAAACACAGGGAGAAGATGCAGACTCCACACAGAAGGCACCCCAACCAAGAATCAAACCAGAAAACCTATAGTTGTGAGGCAACAATACTACCACTGCACCATCAAATATACAAGGAATTAAACATTCAGAAACCTGAAGTCTGAAATTCAAATGCCTGTCAATTTTATTTAACATTTGTTAATCAGGACAGTCTGACTTGGAACAAAAAAACAATTTTCAGCAGAGGCCCAGGAAGAAATAATGCAGACATGTCTTTGTAACATGGGAGGACACAAAAGCAAACCCACACAAACACAGAGAGAAGATAAGACCCCACAAAGAAGGAACCCCAGCCAAGAATCAAACCTGAGAACCTGCAGCTGTGAGGCAACAATGCTACCAGTGCACCATCAAATAAAAACAAGCCCATACAAACACAGGGAGAATATAACAGACCCCACAAAGAAGGAACCCCAGCCAAGAATCAAACCGGAGAACCTGCAGCTGTGAGGCAACAATGCTACCAGTGCAACATCAAATAAAAGCAAACCCACACAAACACAGGGAGAAGATAACAGACCCCACAAAGAAGGAACCCCAGCCAAGAATCAAACCTGAGAACCTGCAGCTGTGAGGCAACAATGCTACTACTACACCATCAAATATCAAGCATTGCAACATTTACAAACCACAGATATTATGAGGAACAGATCAGATCAAATATGAGGCAAAAATCTGCATTTTTTTTACAAATGGTGGTGGGTAGGGAACTCAAGTCTTTAACACCTGCATACAGGGTACAGGGTTCAAGCCTGAGGTATTCCCTACCACACCACCATGAGCACCTGGGGCATTTTCACACACACACACACACACACACACCCCCCCCCTGTATAAAAGCAGCAAGTACCATACACACACCCCGTATAAAAGCAGCAAGTACCATACACACACAAAGTATAAAAGCAGCAAGTACCATACATTGTAAAAGTAAAAAGCACCATACACTTACCTGTCCGTTCTCCATAATATCCAGCTAACATACATCCCAATACTCCAAAGACCCGCAAGATCCCTGAAATCAAACCTCCCGATGAGACTGTTCTGTCATTCCCGACTGCTGCTGTTGCAGTCCGGACCCGATACATTATCCCAGTGAGTCTGTGCACTTTAAAAGTGCACAGACATCTCCTTGTGTTTCCCTATGGGGACTGCCGGACTGCCTGGAGCATGCGCATAGACGCGCAGTAGTCGGGACTACTGCGCATGCGTGAAATTTAAAAAAAATTATTTCTATTTTTATTTCTTTTTTGTTCTGAGGGGGCTGCAGTCCGGCAGTCCAATAGCACGGGCCGCCCCTGCACTTAGCTACAGTTTGAGTCAGTTGATCGTTTGTTTTTGTTTGAATTGCCCATCTTCCAGAATCTGGTTGAAAGACCTGTCAATCACTCCCACAGGACTCCTCCTGCAATTAGTCCCTGCCCTCCTCCTCCACTAGGAATGCATAGCAAAGAAGTTATATAAAGGCCTGTATTCTCTGTTATCTGATTGTTTTCCAGACCACAACTCCTCCTAAGAGCAGCTAACAGGTCTCTGCCCGCTTCGCTCCCCACACTGCCCCCAATTCATACCCACCCCCAGTGGTCCTACCTTTATTAAAACAAACCCCTCCCATCATTTTTACCACCAACCACAACAATACTCCCAACTCTAAATACACCATCTTCCCACTACTACCCCTCCTCTTCTGATAACATGAATAAGCATACCATACTTATACTCTTTGCATACCCTCTCCTTGCATATCTTACATCTTACCAAAACTCCATTATACCCCCACTCAACCACTTCCACTGTACAACTATTCACACCATCACTCATGACTCACCCTCACTCTGCTCCTCTCCCACCAACTCAAGAACCATCCCTATACATCCCCCACATATTCTATCAACTAAAATACTAAAACTAAATGCATCCCTACAAGGTAACAAAATAACCCTCCCACCACATCTGTTACTGACTGAACCCAATCATAAAGTTTCCCTAAAATGCAAACTCTTTCACAAACTGATAAAACTAATAACCTCAGGCATATCAAAACTTGCCCTCAGTGGAGACATCCACTCCAATCCTGGCCTGTCCATCTCCAACCACACTTCTAATAATCAGACTAACAACCACATTTCCCAAATCCCAGCCAGTAGAAAACCAAATGACCTCCTTCTGCTAAACCTACATATCAGAAGTATAGCCAACAAAGTCTGCAAACTCCATGCCACCATAGACTTATAAACCCCAGATATAATCATCCTGACAGAAACCTGGCTAAAACTTCACATTACCAGAGAGCAAATCCTCCCTAATGGTTACAACATACTAAGACTAGACCGAATAAACAAGAAAGGAGGTGGTATAGCTATAATATTTAAACAGCATCTAAACATCCAGATTCTAAACTCATCAGCTCCCCAAATTGCCAATGAAGAAATAATATATACCAACCTGATAATAAACCAAAATAAAACCATCAACATAATAAGATGCTACTTCCCACCTGGCCAAAATATCCCTCCACTAGAAAACCTCCTAAGATGGATTACCCACCATCTCCCTCAAGAGACCATAATTTTAGGTGACTTCAATATTTATTGGCAATCCTGTTGCGACAACCATCTAATCCAGCATCTAAACCTTAATGGCTTCACCCAACTAGTCCAGTCATCAACTAGAATAAATAAAAACTCCAACAAGCAAACTACCCTGGATTGGCCACTAGTCAGCAAGATTCCCCAGTCCTATATAGCAGGCTGCCTATCAGATAGCCTCAGTGATCATTCCCCAACATTCTTACTCAAAAAACACCTATACCAAGTTAAACCAGTCATCTACCGTGAAATAGGTAAAAAACTGCACTTTAACCCAATCACATTCATCTCATCCCTCAAAGAATGTAACTGGCACCCTCTAAATGACCTCAGCCTAGATGACGCAGTCCAATTTTTCAATACTACCTTCTTAAGCATCCTAAATAACCATGCCTCCCTAAGACTTACCAGAACCCAAGCCCAACCCTACCCATGGCTACAGAAAACCACTAGGTCAGAAATGAAAAACCGAGATAAAGCCTGTGAACACTGGCGCAATACCAAAACCCGTTCAGCTAGACAGACATTTCTAGAACTGCGCAATAGAGTCAAAAAGCTAATAAAGGAGGACAAAATCCAATACTACCAGTCTGCCCTCAACTCCTCCCAACACAACCTCAAAAAATTATGGACCTCCATAAACTCCATCTTCCACCCAGGTAAAATCAATACCCCTACACCTAACATTCCTCACTCCTCAGAAAATATTGCTACCTCATTCAACACACACTTCACACAAACCATATTATCACGAGGTGGACAACACAACCCCCCCTCCCCTCCACCCCACACCTTCACCCAGTAATCTCCCCACACTCTACTCATTTTCTCCCATTCCTACCTCTAACATAAGAAAACTCTTAACTAAACTTAAACCCACAAAATTAGCAGTAGACAACCTCCCAAGTGAATTCCTATAAATTGCAGCTGATGCCCTAGCCTACCCAGTATCCATCTTAATTAACCGATCTCTGTCAGAATGCTATGTCCCTACACTATGGAAAATATCACGCATCATTCCCCTTCACAAAGGTCGCCCCTCCACAGATCTAACCAACTACTGCCCCATAGCGATTCTATCTCCACTCTCCAAAATACAAGAGAGATGCATTCACTCTCAAATCTCAGACTACCTCCTTACTAACAACCTCCTTTCTAATACTCAACATAGTTTCCGACCAACCATAGCACCACCACTGCCTTACTCTCTTTTACTAACACTATCCTTCACCATAAAAACAATGGCCATCTCTCCTCTGCTACATTCCTAGACCTATCTAAAGCATTTGGCATGGTCCCGCACAAACAACTCCTCTCTGTACTCAATGACCTATCCTTTTCGCAATAAATCACCAACTGGTTTCAAAGTTACCTATCTGACCACCAGCAATCTGTTGTATGGCAAAATGACATAGGTTAGACAGGGGTTAGGAGAGTGGCCTAATGGTTAAGGTGTTTACCTTACAAGTACAAGATGCAGGGTTTGAGTCTCACAAGGGATAACTGGCTAGGCTTAAAACGGCTCGCAAGGGCAGTTAGCTTAGTACTAACCTATGAACTAACCTATGAACCTATGACATGTCTCCCCAACTACCTGTCTCTATTGATTTTCCCCAAGGATCCATCCTTGGACCCCTACTCTTCTCTGTTTTCACCAATAATCTAGCCTCTGCCACCAAACATGGCACACTCATACAATATGCAGATGACTCAACCATCATCTGCTCCGCCCAGTGCCTACCCAAACTGCAAATGGTCACACAGCATGTTCCTCTGTTGAAACTTGGCTATCCGATTCCCAGTTAATACTCAACCCAAACAAAACTAAACTCCTCATCTTCAAACCCACCAAACATACTCAAAACAACTCTCACTTTAACATCACAGAAAAAAAAAAGACAACACCACTATCCACCCAACAGATTGCACCAAACTGCTAGGAGTTGAAATAGACAACAACCTCAAATTTGACATTCACATATCCATGACCATAAACAAAGTCCACCAAAAATTAGGAGCCTTATACAGAAATAAGCAACTCCTAACCAAAGCAGCTAGGATTTCAGTTGCAAATTTGCACCTTATCTCCACCCTACTTTATGCCTCTCCAATATATACCAATCTAAGGCAATGCGATCTAAATAAACTTGAGACCTGCTACAACAAAATCACCAAATTTGCCACCGGGACATCCTACCACAGTCACCACTGTCTATCACTTACTGAATTAGGTTGGCTAGAACTCCCTCACCTCCTTCAATGGTATCAACACACACTCGCCCAAAAACTTGTTAACCATCCTCTAAAGGTCCCATCCCTCCAGTATCTACTCCAACCCTATCTCACTACCAGACCACTATGATCCAGCAACAAAAATCAATTACAGGTTTCTAGAGCCAGTAACAATGCTGGAGAAGCACTATTCTCAAGCGCTATAGCCAAATTATGGAACGCCCCCCCCCCCACCCACAATAACCTCTCTACCATCATGCACCCACTTCAAAGCTTTACTTAAAGTGCACCTAAAAACATGCTGGCTATGCCCTCGTAACTCTCTCCTCTAACTTCCCCCTCTCCATCTACCCTCTACCTCTCTTCTGCCCCACAAACTACCTTTGATTACAGCAAGCTCTGATACTTCCATGCATATCTACTTATTATAAGGCAGTAACTTCTTATTGTAGCAATTGTTTATATCTGCTATGAATTCGTGGATAGAACAGATGCTAGTTACCTATTGAATGTACTATGTTCTTCATCTGTAACTATGTTTGTAATGTTTTAATTGCTAGGATTCTTCATCTGTAACTATGTCTGTAATATTTTAATTTGTGGAGCTTTTCTCCCCGGGCCTCCGCTGAAAATGGACCTGCGTCCAGTCGGACATTCCCGGTCAACAAATATAAATAAATAAATAAATACAATAAAATATCCTTGCAAGGTATAGGTCACCTTCTATGATCCAAGAAACCTATAGCTTACCTACTGGAGGCTCTTTCCATTCAACCTTTCAACCTAATGCCATATTCATCAACAGCTTTGACTACCTAACTATAAACTGGGATACTTACATGACCTCAAGCATTACAGACTCACAGATTCCTGAACTCTGTAAACACAAACACATTGGACCAGATAATCCATGCACCCAGAAGAGGTGCATACATACTAAGCCAGGTAGTCGCAAACATGGGAGAACACTGCACCCCCCCACCCCCAAGTAGTGTCCCCTCTGGTAAAATCAGACTTTAAGGCTTTTTCCTTTATAATAAAAATCAACTCTGTGACCCCGGCTAACCCTGTAACATTTAGCAACTATCCTGAAGCAAACATCCTACTACTACTAGGTGATAACCTGTCGAAATTTCAAGCACTCCCAAGCCCTAATAACCCAGCTGTATATGTGAAATTATTCACAGAACCTCTGTACAATCATGTCAATAAATACATAGAGACAGCTATGCCTAACAGAGCTAAGTCCAGAATATACTTAAAAACAAAACACACTGGTGGAATCCAAACATAAAGAGGTTATATAACAAAACAAAAAAATGTCATAGGCAAGATTAGGAAGTGCTACGCCCAGCATGATAAAAACACTCTCATCATTCCAAACAAAATAACAAAGTGGTTAAATTAAGTCCACTAAAGCCAAATCTGAAGTAAATGTAGGCCTCCCAGGCAAAGGACAACTGCAAGGCTTTCTTTAGGTATGTCAAAAACCTCAAAGGGAGGATACAGCAATGTCCAGAACTAATTATAAATGGAGTCACCTACATGGAGTAGGAAGATATAACAAATCTGCTGGCCAAATAATTCATCCCCAGTTTTACCCCCTGTCTCTCCCCTGGTCACCCGCACGAAATATGATCAATCATGACCCCCTAATCTACCACTAGGGAGCAGGTGCATTCTCCATGGCCAAAAACACTGCATGGATGGGCTCCAATAATATCCTAGTATGCTTAAGAGGCAGCTGAAAAATGGCCTAATGAGACCACTGTGGTCACAGTTTTACTATAGCATCTAGGCAGTATTTGTACCATGCAAATGAAGAACTGCATTGCTCATTCATTTGCATAGGTTTGGGGCATTAATGGACCCCAGAACTACAGATCCATAAGTCTGACTAGTCTCATATGGAAAGTCATCGAAAGAATTATCATGGAATGATTAACATGGGCATAGAAAACCTCCAAATACTGTTTCCAAACCAGTTTGTTTTCATCTAAGACAGATTGTGCATACTCAACTTGGTGGACTTCTTTAAGAAGGTCTCAAAGGCACTGGATGCGGCAAAATGGGGCATGCTGCCTACCTTCACTTGGCTATGATATTTGATAAAATACCCCATTCGGGCATTCTAAGCAAATGCATAGATATAAGCATAAACCCTTTGCTGCCTGTTACATAATCAGCTAGCTCTCAGATAAGACCCAGGAAGTTAGGATAGGAGATACGACCTACACTAAGAATTTGGTCAATAGTGAAATCCCTCAGGGCTTTGTGCTAGGTATGCTTCTTATTTGCATCTACTTCTTGGAAGTCAAGGCCAATATCTATACCAAATGATTGCAGCCCCCCAAACATCTCCAGCGCCCAAGTGAGAACTGCTCTCTCCAAAGCAAAAAACACAGCATCCATGGGACCTGATGGTGTCCCCGGCTGTGTGCTCCACGAACTCAATGAGGATTTAAACCCACAGCTAGGACAGCTGTTTAATCAAAGTCTTACCTCTGGATACGCCACTCAGGGGTGGCGCACTGCAACTGTGGTCCCACTTCACAACATTAGCTTGACAAGCCTTATCTGCAAAGCCATGGAGAGGATCATAATGGACCTCATAAATAAAGACATTGGGAATTTGCAGACTTTGGATCCAACCCAGTTTGGCTTTGTCAAAGGCAGATCATGCCTTTTAAACTTGGTTGACTTTTGAAACAGTCACCAAAGCCATTGATGAGGAAAGGCAGTCCATACAGCCTACCTCGATCTGGCTAAGGCCTTCGATACAATACCCACTCGGGTATCATTGAAAAACTCATCAGCTTAAATGTCAACCCATACATCACAAGATGGGTTGCAAACTGGCTGAGTGACAGAACCCACAGGGTCAGAGTTGCTGGCGCCATGTCAGACTCAAAGCCTGTCACAAGTGGTGTCCCACAGGGCTCAGTCCTGGGCCCACTCTTGTTTGGCATCTACTTTTCTGAAGTACAAGCAAACACAGGAGGATTATGGCTGACAAAGTTTGCAGATGACTGCAAACTCCATAGTAGAAAACACATCCGACACAGATATCCTTCAGAAGGGTCTCACAGAAACGGATAACTGGTGCCAGAGCCACGGCCTAAAGTTAAATGCCAAAAAATGCATAGTCATACCCTTCGGGAAAAACAAGGTTACCCCTAGCTACCAAATAGGAGGCAATCCACTGAGCACAGAAGAAGTTATCAGGGACCTGGGGACCCAGGTTGATAGTAGTCTGTCATTCGACACCCATGTAGCTAAAGTAGTTAGGAAGACCTTCTACATTGCCCACCTCATCATAAAGGGATTCTCATCTAGATCAAGGGAGGTTATAGTCTCCCTTTACTCATCACTCATCAGACCAATGATTGAGTACAATGCCCCATTTGGAATGTATCTGACCCGACACTTGCAGCAGCTGGAGAGGCCACAAAAGTTCCTCACCAAAAGGATAAAGGGTCTCAAAATCTATCCTATGCTGCCCGACTGAAAGAACTCCAGCTCTATTCAGTCGCTTGCTCAGAGGTGACCTTTGCCTAACATACAAGGCCATGTCAAACCCAGATTTGATGAATATGCTTCACTTCAAAAATCTAGATCCATCAGAGCCACAAGGGCGGAGACTTAAACCTCGACACGGCTATTAATAGGACGTGCTGGAGGGATAGATTCATCACCCAAAGACTCCCTATGCTGTGGAACAGAATCCCGGTACATGTGAGGCAGAGCACCTCGCTGGCCTTGTTCAAGAGAAATCTTGACCAATGGATGGGAGATCGCAGATATACCCCAGGGATTACCTCAGTGTCACTGCTCGACAGAGGCACAGCAAAATAATGGGTATAGTTCCCCATACTAAAGGGGTGGCGTAAGCCACAAAACGATGGGCTAGGCTTGTAAATGCCCTCGGGCAGATAGCCTAGTATGAACCTATGAACCTATGAACCTATGTCAAGGGCCTCTGGCTGACCAATTTTGCAGATCATTACAAACTAGGAGCAGTAATAAAATTCCCCAAAGACACTAACATCCTTCATGAAAGACTAATACAGACAAATGAACGGTCAGACAAATGACTGGTGCCAAAGCCATGACTTAACTAATCAATGACAAAAAAGTATAATAGCACCCTTTGGGAAGTCAGACACCCTAGGAAATTACCTCGTCAATAGCAAACCTCTAAAAGTAGAACAAGTAGTCAGGGATGTGAGTATGTGTATATAGTAAACTGCCTTTTGACCAAGTGTCTAAAATTGTAAGGAAATTATTGTATATTGCTCAACCTATAAGTAAGGGTAAGGAATGTAGGTACAAAGAACCCGAATGGCTAAGGTAGTTTGTCTAAGGAAGTAAAGAAATCATTCTAATTATTCTAAGTTCCTCAACTTATAAGCAAAGACATAACATTTAGCTTCAAGGAAGCCATCACCCGATTGTATCCAGCCCTCATTAGGCCCATCAATGAATGCAACACCCTTTTTGGTATGTCCCTGACAAGGCACATGCAACAAATGGAATGTCAACAGAGGTTCCTCACAAAAAGAATATAGAACACAAACAGGATGTCCTATACAGATCACCTCAAACCCTATCTCTATACTCTGTTTCCGACAGACTGTTGAGAGGTGATCTATGCTTGGAATAGAAGGCATCCTTGGATACCACTCTGATGGACTTTTTGCATATCCACAAAATGAATAGCATCACAATTACTCGATCTGGGGATTTAAACTTTGCTTATGAGCTAAAGAAGAAATGTTGGAGTCTCAAAGAATTCCCCTTCTTTTGAACAGGCTTCCCATTCATGTGAAGCTGAGATTTTCTTTAACATTATTCAAGAGAAACTTAGACCAGCAGATTGGCAATTTGAAATGCATCCTGGGTCTAGCACCTATGTTTGTAATAGATAGAAGATGCAGCCTGTAAATATTTCCCTAGCTTACATATACTCGATAAAACAACCTTTAAGGCACATAAACTTGTGGAATAAATTTGAGATGATTGGCTAGATTTTACAAAAGCTGGCACATAAACTTGTGGGATACATTTGGGATACTTATCTAGGCTTATAAAGGCCTCAGTGTTCACTAGTCCGGTACACATCTCAGAAAATATGAACCTATGACATTCAGAAGTCAAGTAGCTGAAACACTGTATATCCTTAAGGACTCCTTTGCATATATCCTATGGGCCTCAAGTATTGGAGGTTCAAAGTATTACACAGTGAAGACTTTAACTTGACTGGGAACTTCCTGCAGTTTTTACCAAATAGCTTGTTTGTCTGACCTTTATGCCCTTTATTTTGGATGTTATTTAGAATACTTTGCAGACAACTTATTCTGTATGGATATCAGGCTTTATTTTAATCTCTGAGTTTTAAAAGTATAGTAAATAGCCTGCTTATGCTGAAGTGATGTAGTTATTAAAAAGGTCAAAGCTAGTGGAGTTTGACTTTTTGGTCTCAGTGTACTCATGTATCACTGTATATATATATATATATATATATATATATATATATATATATATATATATATATGTACACAACTATATAAACAGAAAACATCTACAAAAAATCTGTGCTGTTTGTATCAGTGTCATTTAAATTCTTAAAAAAAAATGCACATAGTAATTAATATAACGTAATTTAAAGACTGGCAGTATAGTACATTAGTACATTTTCAGACATTGTTAAACTGCTTATATGTATGTATATATATATATATATATATATATATATATATATGTGTGTGTGTGTGTGTGTGTGTGTGTGTGTGTGTGTGTGTGTGTGTGTGTGTGTCTGTGTATATACCTCTGCGAAACAGCTATATGCGTCATTTACAATGAGTATAATGAAAAATTTTGAACAGTGAAAATCTGGATTTATATATACTAAGTCTGTGATTACCATTTTCAAAATATTCCCTTTTCTCTGAGGAAGACCAGTTTCAGAGTTGGTAAATATGTCAGCTTGGGGATTGTGGGGGAATGGCATGGTGGGGGAGCAAGCTCCTCTGCAACAAAGACATTTAAAGGAAAAGAGAATTGTTCAATATTCACTGTTCTTGTGTATTTTTGGTATTTTATTTTCAGGATTTCAAGACCCAGCAATCAGATTCTTAATATTTCAGTATGGAGCCTATATATAGATATGTAAATCTACACATACTCTCCCGCGCGCTCTCTCTCTCTCTCTCTCTCTATATATATATATATATATATATATATATATATATGTATACATATACATATGCCATATGTAAACTCATTAATACTCTCACTTGTACAACAGGTCATCAGGAGGATATTCCCCAGGACTCAATAAAATCCATGTAGTCTTCGTGCAGAGCCTACACTGAGTTTACATGTTTGCTTGATTGTGTGCAGCAAGCAATAGCATACGATACTTTTTATTGAAATGACATGCCTAAGTTAGATTTCATGGCCGGCAACAGTGTTGCCAGCCAGGAAAATATGCAACCAAATACAGATACAATTCTGTTTAAAGCAGAACACCTAAGGTCTGCAGATTTGCGAGGAATGCCACAATGACCACCAAGGCTTCACAGATATCTGTGAATCTGTTACTGCAACATATCACCACAAAGGCCGACATAATGCATGGATATTTAACCGGAAATAGGGAGATATTTGCCATAGATTTTGCTTAGACATGTGGTAGAATTAAACTAATACATGCCTGTCATCTTCTTTGAGCAAGATATGTGGACAACGGCATATAGAATGGGGGGGCAAAGGGCCAAAATAAGGGGGGGGGCAGATTTTTAGTACTGCATTTCCAAATTTAGAAAGTTGATAGAATAAATAGGTTGTACTTTATCATGACCTTTCTGAATAGCATGAAGTTTGAAACTCAAATGTCAGTCACCAGTTTCTGAATTTACTCCGCAATGACATGCCAGTGATTTGCCAGAAAACAAAAATGTTATGAGGAAATGATCACAAATATGTGACAAAAATCTGGACATTCTGCACAAATCAGGACAGTTGTGAGGTATGCACTCAAATGTACGAAATAGTGAGTCACTTCAGTCCAGAGATCATCCCAGTGATATGGCAGAAAGCCACAAATTTGATAATGAAAACATCTGGACATCCTAGGAATATCAGGACACTTGAGAGCTATGAATGTGAAGTATATGATCCAAACACAGTACAAGACAGTATACCTACAGTGCAGAGTATTGTGATATCCCATTCCTTGGATTCTGTACTGAAGCTGTGTTAATGATCTGTAAAAGGACATGGACTGCCATGTGAAATGATCACTCAGGGGAAGTGTATATATTGAATATGGAAACACAGATGAATCATAGGAATGAACACAGGGAAAGAGGACAGGTGAAACTTCCTCATGTACAGCAGAGAAGGGCATGTCAATGGAAGTTGGTTGTAGCAGCAACATCAAGCACATAACTATGTGATACAGTACGGACTGTACAGTGAAACTGTATTGTCTGTGACTGTCACACAAGGTGACATAAGAATGGGGAGGATGGCTGAGTGAGATAAGCACCCTTACATGAATAATGTAGAGGTAATCTATCATGGATCTGACATGCAGTTGGGGTAGTATGCGTATTGTGAAGCTGTGCAAACTGATATGCATTAATTTCAGTATACTCTCAGAATAAAAGAATACTTTGCTGCCCCAGAGATAATGTTAACAGAGAGTTAGGTACCAAAGGTACCACACCTAATGTAAACAATGCCAATATATAGAGAGCACAAATAGTTTCAGATCTCCAGATACAGGTGTGATAACTTCATTCAATGTAGCAGCAGATTGTAATACCAACAATATAGTTTATTTAGCTATATGTAATATCTGCTCAGCATATTATGTTGGCAAAGCCAACAAGAAATTTAGATTTAGAATAAAAGAGCATCTGATGAACATCAGGAAGGGCTCTTTGACAAATGCACTGGCGAAGCATGTGAAACTAAATGGGCAAACACATACATTTAGATTCCTAGTTGTTAAAAGAATTTGGGACAATGAGAGAGGGGGAGACCTAAGTAACCAAACAGAAACATCAGAAACAAGATGAATAATCAGATATAGGGCTGACAGGGAGAGAGGATTAAATGACAGGGTGCCCTTAAAGCCTGCTTTGAAAAAATAGGAAACTTTTCAAATGAAATATATGTTTTTATTCTTGCACATATTTTTTATATTTGCACATTTTCTTTATATTTGCACATTTTTTGTATTTACATATATTTTATTATACATTGAGAATATGTATATCATTTTAGGGCAAGAAGCTGCAAATTCATAACTGGTATATGGGTGTGACAGAATTCATTTTAATCATGATGTGATTCTGACTGGTTGTTGACTTTAACATTTTAGTATATTTGAAAAGAAGTGATTGTTGATAGTATAATGGTCTGAATAAGTAGTGGCAACACCATGAAAGCGCTTACCTGTTGGAATAAAGTTTTTTGTGTGATTTTATAGACTATGATTTACTTCTTCCTGAACCGTTGGCTGTGCTGTTGGATGCTGTTTGTGGGAAAACTATTATAATACATCCACACTCTGTGAAGGTAACCGTGCACACTGTCCAGGCACTGTAACATCTGGATAAGGGGTTAGGAGGGACACTGCTATAACTGTATGCAACAGTATAGGCAATACAGGTAGTTGCCTTGTGTGCATGGTGCATATATATATATATATATATATATATATATATATATATATATATACACACACATACACACACATAGAGAGAGAGAGAGAGAGCACAATCCACACTGTCATGAATGATATACATGCCATTAATGTTGTCAAACACCCATGTATGTACTGTGTTCATAAGCAGAACAGGTAGCACAAATGCATGTGGTGTAACAACTTGATTGGTTTTACGCACCATCAGACAGTCATGTATATTCCACAGAAAGAATACCTAGGTACAGCCAATAAGCTGTGTGACAGTGCACTGTGACAAATGTGGTACACTTCAGTTACACATCACTGGAACATGTGTAGGAAGGTACTTGAAGAAGGATTCATTGTACACAGTCATTGGTGTTGATGAAGGCTGGGAACCTTAAAGGTATCATGGCCTCGGATGTGCATGCACTTCACGTACCCAATAATTGTGTTACATTAACGGGAGTAATCAGCACTGTGACCACATGTTGGTGGATGTACCACTTACCATCTACCCCAGGTCACATACTTATTGGTCTGATTAAAAGGTGTGATGTCCACATTATACCTGGGTGGTGTGTTTGATTCCTGTTTCAAAAAATCCCTCCATGTGTCTTGTTAATACAGGTGTTGCCATGGCTGTGGCAGCAATTTTTGGTATGTGCTGGTACTGTCTGTTGTTGTTGTTGCGTCTTTCGGCTTTGTTAGGGGTCTCCACAGCGGAACTCTGGTCCGTTAATGATTGGCAGTAGATTTTTACGTGCTGAGTTGCCAGCCCTGATGCATAGCCTTCAATGAAGGTACGCCCATTCACGCATGTCTCCACACAGAAGACGCTCTAGCTGAGAATCAAACAGGACAACGTCTTACTGTGAGGCGATAACGCTACCACAGCACCACCTGTCTGTATTATACTAATATCACAGTTGTAGTGAGTTATGGCCCACAATCTCTAGTCCTTCAGGCAGCTGTTTGGACACAGCATGTGTCTGTCATCTGTGATGTCCATCACTTAACTAATAGGCAGAAAAGGGCCTAGCAGACACCCTGATGTACCAACCTGCTCATTAGACCTGACATATAGGTTACGTCACACATTTTAGTATAGTGAGATGCCACATATGTCATACACATGTCTAGCCATTTGGTGATACAGCTGCTTATGGCCACATATGACATTGTTGATTGAATACCTCTGTGTAGATTTGTATTAAATGCCTTGACCTTGCAAGTTCCACAAAATGATACTGTCATCGTGCATGCTCTTGATGACCTCTTTGAGGACTTCTATCAGATGTCACAGACTTGATGTAGCATTAACAACTCACACAGGTTTGTTGCATACATCTGGAATATTACTAGTATACATGTAGAAGAGGTCCATGATGACATGTTGGTCTACCTTACAGTCGAGAAGAGTCAGGATGTCTCTATACATGCATGCATCAGGTGCAGTCCCCCCAACTCAGTTGGATGCATATTGATGTACACCCTTGTATGGGAACATAGACTATGTGGAAGGTGTGTTGAAATGTGTATTCAACCATATCAGGAAGGTGTATGTGCTGAATCATGCCATATGTGATATGTGATGCTGTCACATCCCATTGATTCTGTATGAAAGGCCTGGATGAAGGTTGAAGGTAAGACATTGCATACTACCTATTGTGATGTGGCCTAGGGTTGTGACACAACCCCCCATGCAGGTATCATTGAGAAAACCTCCAAGCTGAGGATTAATCACTATGTCAGTTGATGATCAACCAGTTGGCTCACTGACAGAACACATCATGTGAAATTTGGAGAATCAAGCTGTACCAGTAGAGATATCGCCATTGGCAAACCTCAGTTACCTGTTCTTGGCCCTTCACAGTTTGAACTATATTTCTCAACAGTTCAGGTTAAAGTATATGGCCTTTGGCTTACCAAGTTTTCTCATTATTTCATATTGTGTGCAATCACTTACTCCACCCATGGCAATAACATAGTACAGGAGGAGCTATCACACACAATTGAATGGTGACAAAGGCACACAATCTACAAATAAATACAGAAATGTGTATGTTCATCTGAAAAGTAGAATTCCATGTTGCTCTCAGCATTGACAACAGTCCTGCTATGCAGAAACCCAGTGATACAAGCACTGGGAACACACGTAGACAGTACTCTGAAAACTGACCACCAAGTGTCCACATAGGTATTGAAAGCCTATGTTGTGCACATCATACGTCATGCCATCATATTGAGATCTTAGGATTATATAGCAGCACTGTAGTCAAACCTCATCACAAGACTAATAGAGTATAATGCTCTTATTCATCTACCTCACCAGACACATAGCAGCTGGACAGATCACAGGGCATTTTCATCAAGATAACACAGGGCCTACAAACCATGCTATGATGTATTAAAAGCCATGTCACTGTAATGTTTATTGTATATGAGGTAACTTCTGCCTGGCCTCCAGGCCAGTCTCTGACTCTGTCCTGGTGGGAATACTGCATATCTAAAAATCTGATATAGCTGATGATGTCAGCAGTGTCTATTGAGGAGAATATAAAAGTGTCCCACATGCTGGTGTAAAATGCTCTCTGAAATGTCAACCAACTACACACATACACACACACACACACACACACACACACACACACACACACACACACACACACACACACACACACACACAGTTGACTGCACTGAGAAAAGAACCCCTATCTATTTAAGTACACAAATTACAGAACCCTGTGCTTTATGCAAGAGCCACAGCTCAAGTCTGACTTGGAGTGATTCAGACAACACGGTATAGCTGATGACATCAGCAGTGTCTGTTGAGGAAAAATAACAGTGTCCCACATGCTGCTTTAAAATGCTCTCTATAATGTCAAGCAACAGATTACACACAGAGACTCACACACAGCAGACTGCAGTGAGAATAGAACCGCTACCTAGGTATACAGACTACAGAACCTAGTACTTTATGCAAGCACCACTGGTTAAGCCCAACTTGAGGTGTCTCAGATGACACTTCATAGCTGATAGCATCAGCAGTGTCTGCCGAGGGGAATATAACAGTGTCCCACATGCTAGTTTAAAATAGTCTCTGTAATGTCAAGCAACAACTCCCACACACAGCTGACTGCAGTGAGAATAGAACCCCTACCTATCTATGGTAAGTACACAGATGACAAAACACAGTAGATTATGCACACACCATGGCACAAATCTGACTTTTACAGGGCTGTAGGTCAACTTATAGTGCATGACATCAGCAGTGCATGTTGGAGTGAAGAAGTTGGGAGGCCTGCATGAACTGGATCTGTAGGCATGTGAAGGATCAAAATACTGTCACTTTATGGAATTGGAAACTGCAGGATACACACTTCTGCTATTCTGGCTAGATGCACAAATACACACACACACACACACACACACACACACACACACACACACACACACACACACACTTGACTGCAGTGAGAACAGAACCCCTAACTAAGTACACAGATTACAGAACACAGTATGTTACTCAAGTGCCGCAGCAAAAGTCTGACTTTTACAACACTGTAGGTGAACTTATAGTAGATGAGATCAGCAGGCCATGTGGGATTCAGTATCCAGGAAGTCCACAAAGTTCAATAGGCAAGATCTATCCTTGACAAAAACAAAATGAGTATGGGTATGTTCAAGTGTGTTGAAGGGCATCTATGTCTCTGTGGATATATATAGTTCATGCTGATTCCTTCCCTACCTTGCACATAAGTGTTTTTAGAGATATGTGTCAGTAGTTGTAATTCTGCATGTTACCAGATTGATGTGCATTGCATAGTACACAACATTTGACATTGCATTTCGTATTGTGGTTTATATATGTGTGGAAAAAATACTGACACACCAGGGTTACAGTTCTTGGGTAGTGGCAAAGGATGAATGTATTGTAAATATATGACATATTGTTAGATAGGGCCCTCAGTTTGTAATGTTTACACATGTAATTTCATGTATACAGAGGGAATGGACAGTAAACAGCAGTAACACAGAGTAATATGTACATTTTCATAGCTCAGTGAGCAGTGTGATTGCGAAATGGTTAGCAAAATGCATATGCATGCAAGATACCCATGTTTGCTCATAGGAAAGCAGTGCACAAATGTGAGCCACATTACTAAAGTCTTATGGTTAGTATTGAGTCTGTGAATTACACCTATTAAATGACTCTGTGGCAGCACGTGTCAATGCATCGGTACATTCCTTGCTGGGATCAGATGATACTGTGTTTGAATACAGTTGTGTCTACTAGTTTTAATTACATGTAAATGCATTGCTGCCATGTCTAATACTTTTAAATACATGTAAATACATTGCTGCCTGTTGGTGCTCAATGATCACCTTTATGCAAAAATGGCTTAAAGGGTGAAATAGGTAGATAGAATAGTGGTGTAATGGGGAGCAAGCAAGGGGAAGAACAAAGGGAAAACAGAGCAGGAATGTGCAGGAAGGAGATAGGAAAGAACCATAGCTATCCATTTCTTTAACAGTGTAAAGTGAACATATGTGAAAAATATTAAATTAATTTGGACTTTCAGCTGCAGAGAGAGGGGTGACCACAACACAATCATGTTATATAGCAAATTGGACCAAATCAAGTCTGTCAAGAAGAAACATGTGTGAAATGGAAAGCTATGTATGGGATTTTTTTTGGTTTTTTTTGGGGGGGGGGGTTTGTTTTTTTGTGGGAGAGGTGCCTATTTTTTTTTTTTTTTGAGAGAGAGAGGAATGTTGTGGAATGGATGTAGGAATGTCTGGGTCAGGTAAGTTGGGTAGATGAGGAAACAATTGCATACAGACAAGACAAACAAGACAAGAAACAGGGACAGTGATGGACTCAAAAGCTTAGGGGACATATTGATTGGGTGTTAGTGGGGACACCCAAAACCATAGTCATCAAGGTAGTTAACAGTGAGAAAAGAGTCTTCACATACTGGACTGTTATTACTGTCACTTCACTCTGCATCTGTTTGGAGTGCTTGACCTCAGTTTCTCCTCCTCCTGCTACTACATACAATGAGGGAGATCAGCCTCTCTTGCTGGCATAGGTGTACACGAACAGTGTAGCACACAACCCTACATATCATCCCTTGCAACTTTGTGTGGGTGATTAAATCCCCACCTTTGTTACTGCTCCCAGAGGAACCAGTGGAACAGCCTCCAGGGACAGCAGAGGTGGTGCTGCCAGGTTGGCTCCCATAACTGCTGGGCGATGGTGCTGGAGCCGGTGGATGACAGGCAGGTGGATCCTGTGGGGCAGGCCTATCCCGATATGCTGTAGAGCATTTAGTGATGTGGTGCACATGGATGACATGGACACATTTTGATGACATGTAATAAAATAAATAAATAAATAAATAAACAAACAAATAAATAAATAAATAAAATGAAATATACATAAAATAAAAAGATAGATAAGGGTTGAGATGAGAGGAAAAAAAGAGATAAAATTAGTAACTTCATACATGACATGCAATGCATTAATACAATTTTTTGACTCTATTATTTTAACTTTTATTTTTAAGACTACCACCTCCAGGTAACTTTTACTTTGAAGACAATCTGCTCTAAATGATGCAGACTATACTAAAGATTGCAGCAAGTACTCGACACATGCATATGTTACACATGTGTGTTCCAGTTGAACAGATTACAGTCTACAGCAGGGCATTTTTGATACTGATATAGAGGTTTTAATTTAATTTAAATACAATTGAAGAATTAACAGTATTATATAGTTGGGAAGTGTGGTATTTGAACCCACAACCTCTGACTAAAGTCAAATATTGTACTCTTGGTTTATGCTACAGACTAAGTCATGCATACTTGCTTTTACAGTTGAAAAATGCATGCTCAATCTGATACAACTCTATAAAATAGCAAAAAAGCTATCTTTAACTTTTAATGCTACAATAACACTACTCTTCTGCTGCATACATACCACATGCTTCCCTCACCCTCACCAATCTATCCCAGTGAGCCTGGACATTGACCTCCTGGTCCCTGGCAAATGTGGATAAAACAGAACAGAATGCCATTATGAGGACCAGCCTTGCCTATATTCAACATTTAAGTCTTACAAGTACTCTCTGTAGTTAATACTTAGACAGGTATGGATGTCGACATTCCTAAATTCCTCAATCCAAGCACTGACAGTATCCATCTTCCTCTGCTGTAGGTCATTGAAATGATGCCTACATTGGTCACCAGTGCACGAGATACTGATGGCACTCGATACAGCCCGGGCTAAACTATCCCAAACTTCCTACTTATCCTGGGAGCCACAATAGCCCCCCTGCAGAAGCCTGGCACTGTGTTTCTTCACTAGGAGTCCAATAAAAATCTTGGACTTCATGACACCTCATCTCTGTGCCCTAAACTTGACACCTTCTCCACAAATGCCTGCCATGTCTACCATGGATCAAGAGCAACAGAGCATGATGGTTTCCCACCAGTTCCAGTTATCATGTTTATTGGGAGTGCAAACACTGTTTGAAAATGTTTTGCTCCACCTACCATTGCACAAACATGGTGCTCAGCATTGTGCAACTCAGAGCACCACATTTGCACAGTGGTAAGTGGAGCACAACAATGCCAAGCAGTGAAACATTACATAATGCAGTTGCAATTTCAAGGTTATTGGATGCACGGGCAGATGTGTGTGTGTGTGTTAGGCATATGTGAAGGCCATAAAACAGTCCAGATAGCAGAAATACACTTACATGAATATAGTACACAGTATACCCACAGTCATACATCTGACAATAAATGTGATAATGTATAGATATATACAGAAATAACTGACACAATGCTAGTGTGTCAGCCTTTGTACATATAATTCATATTAGCTCCATTATGCCAAACACTGTAAGTGACAGTGACTATAATAGGAAGTGGAACTACAGTAAAAATGTATGGCATATGCTGTATTCAAACACAGGACCATATGTATGGCAGTCCTACACTTACATCTGTTGCTACAAGTAAGTTGAGAAACAGTTGTCTATGCTACAGTTCATTGCTATAAACTGCAATGTCACAACAATAAAACAAAGGTTGCACACCCTGTAATGGAACACAGGACCATCTGTACTCCAGCTCTACACTTGCACCTGCTGCCACAGGCTAGTTACATAATGTTCTCTATTTTACCAATCATTCTTAAGGTATCGCTGTTAACTACAGCTCAATGTTGCTTATTGGGTTTGGGCGATGAACAATAATATTAACTGAATGCATCTGGTTTCTATTTTTGGCTGTCTGTGTCCTGTGTACTTCCTGGGTGAGCCAGTTGTCCAGTTTGCACACTGCCCCACTTCAAAGAAACCAGATAAGCATAGCCAAACCTGACATTCATTTTTCTCCATCTCCTATGCTTGTGCTAAGCAGTGCATTGCACAAACACTGGCCAATATGGAAATAATATCATATGCAGTTGCCAACAAATGAAGGGCAGGTTGGATGTAAGGAGCACAACTTGTGACTTGTGTGCTGCTTACTTACATTTCCAGCCTTACATATAACAATTTCTAGATCTATCCTGACACACCCAGTGGAAGTAAGGCACCTGCAGTGCTGTTGTGTTTTACTTCTCCCAACCAGTAATCATTCACAGTTGTAATCCATTAAAAACAAACACTGAGGGAGTGCCTGCACTATGTTTACATCTCCTACACAGATTCACTTTTTTGGGAGTCAGCAAATCTAATGTGTTCACACCTCATTTACATCTTCACCATGCTAACATCCCTGATTTTACACCATATAAAAAGACAACCATGTAGCTAGGCAAACTGATGGTGAGGCGACTTGTTTATGTTGGGAATACTGCACATAAAACTCTTTCTTCAAGATATATCTGTACAAAGGAGTACTGAACTTCTGAAGGTATACTTCCATTTGGTCAGCTATATACTGCATATGCTGTAATGTATTTAAGAAAAATCTGAATCAAAGGCTTTAACACTTATCTGTATGCATTAGTTAGAAGTACACTGATGCCATGGGCATGTTTGCCAAGACATTTCAAAGGAATACATGATTGCCAATACAGGAATATGGAATGCTGTATGATAAATATGTACAACTGTTTCATGGACAGTTCCTTTGATAGGACTCAGCATTTCAAACATGGTTTGTTAGCACATCATGTCATTTTCCTGTTCTTTTCAGGGGGGGCAAAGGTGAGTTACTGTTAAAGCACAAACAAGATTATGTTGCTCTTGTTACTCTCCTTGTTTTGCATCCTGCCTGTTGTTCATATTTCACATCTCTACACTGTTTTATGTTTCTACAGTGGGTAATCCTGAGTGGCTACTTTTTCTGTTTTCTCTGGAAACATTTTGTAATTATGTGATACTTATGTTTAGTATCCTTCTATTGTCTTTTACGACACCTAGGAGTATGCCACCCAGGCATGTCAATCCTCTGAGACCCTCCTTCACCAATGATAAGAACCAGGTGATAGTGAATGCCTGGGGCAACATGGTGCTTTTCTGCTGGAAAGGAGATGGGGAGATATAGCATGCATGATGCAAATTTGCCACTAGATTGTTGATGTGAATGCAGTGCAGTAGGTGGCTGCAGTGGGCTTTGACCAGATGGTTACTGGGAAAGACCTGCTAGGGAACCATCTCTAACACACAATGAAGAGTTCCTGGCCAATATCGGGGATCCAGACAGCTCAGAGGAGAATGCAGCACATCAGGTTCTGGATGTCAGAGCAATAGTTTCAGAGACAGCAAGGCCATCCCAGGAGGAGCTTCCAGGTAGGCTTTTGTATCTTACTGCCTGCTTAACTTCTTCCAGGACCACCTGGATTACACAGGAGAATCCTTTCTGCAGATGGTAAGCCAACCATTTTTATGTCAGTACTGCTGAGCTATTTAAGGAAATATTTTAGTGTGTGCTGTTGATGTCAGGCCTGTTGTGTGCATTGCTGTACTGTCTGCAGTAGTGGCAGCATTGTTACTTTGTTAGCATATTTTGCAATATAACAGTGTAGGTATTAATGTATTCATGTATTTGTTGCTTTTTATCACAGGTGATCATGACAGTTGAAGTATGGGCTCTCTGCCACTTCATGTCATTCTATCAGCAGGCTCTGATGATGATGGTGGCCAAACTGAGGCACAGTCGGTGGGTGCAGAGATTGAATCTGACACTGAAGTTGACATTCAGCCATCCCATACAATTCTATTGGACACAACCAGTAGGCCTACATTTACCCATTCCAATGAGGCCACAGATATTGAACAGGTGGAGGGCAGGGTCATTGATGAGGGAAGTGTGGCTACTATGGCTTTAGTGCCTGTTTAGTCTGGCCATATCCAAAGTGTGGGTGAGGTTCCATGCAGGAAGGCTGATAGGTGTGCTTGGAGGAGGCCTGCTGTCCCTCCTCCACCTGGTGCAGGTGTCTCTTCCTGTGCCAGTCAACTTATGTTTAGGGCTATCTTGGCGGCGCAGGCATGGTCTCATAGGTGTTCCAGACAAATACTCAGGGCTATAGATGTAGCACAGTCTGACATGCATGAGTGCATCCACTGTGTTGTTGATTCAATGGATTGGATGAATGACATGTTGGAACAAGTGGCGTCTGTGATGGAACATCTGCTGGGAGGGGAATGGCATTGGTTGGGTGTAGGTCAGCCACATCATCTGCTGTCAGTCAATGTGGCCATGCCTGATGATGGTTCGAGAGTGGTAGGACTTCCACTGTTCCATCAGTGAGTGGGATGTCCGCACCCAGACATGGCAGGCCATAGAGTTGTGATCCTGTGCATCCCTGTGAAGGGGGCTCATTCAGCAGACATCAGTCACATTAAGGTAGCAGCACTGCATATGACTATGGGTGTGGATGAGCCAGTGCACCCTGGCAGAGACAGTTCTCATGGTCGGGGACAACAGTGATGAGCTGCCACCTCTATCATGCACAGATCACACCTGTGTGCCAGAACATGGAGCCAGCACAGTGCTTGGCTGTGTTCATGCAGACAATCACACTCCAATTTCACCTGAAAGACCCCTACAGACACACATACAACAGTTACTCATTTTGTCTCACTGCCCATTTGTTGGTGTGGCTAACTGTCTGCCTGCTTCTCTTTCTTACACACACATACTTACCAACCTTTTGTGCCACCCTAGGCATCCCCCTGCACAACACCCTGCACAAGTGAGGATAGCTGTGCCATATCCCTGTTTCCTACCTTTTGGATTCAGGGATACACAAGTTTTGTCTCTGATGCTCAGGATGCACAGCTAACTTAATGCTTAGTATATCTACATTTGTGGTGTTGAACTATTAATTGTACCTTTAACATATATTGGACTTGGAAAGTTAGACAGTTGATAGCATCAAAATTTCCCAACTTTATAGTGAATGATCTTGTGAGTGTTGTGAAGTCAGACACTGTAATGCATACCATTACTTTCTAAATTCTCTCGTTAATGATTTTTCCAGTAGAAATGTATGGCACTAAACTGAGGGATGCAGTGTTCACCAATACTTTTGATAGGTATGACTGTGTGAATCTTTGATGCTTGAGGCCTACTACTTAGTAATGGACATATATAAGTCAAATAAGTCTCTGCTGTCACATGTTAAGGTACTTTCTATACAAATCTCTCACCCTTTACTTGTTTATCAGACCAAGTAATGAAATACAAAGATATGCCATACATTCATATTATTAAACAATACACTCCAGGTTCAGTACTTACTTTAGTAATGAAGCAGTTGCCGCAGTTTTAGTTCAGGGCTGACTCTGTCGGATGCAAGAAGTACACAGCCAATACATGGGGAGGTAAAGGTCATGTCAATGTTACTATATGAATGTGAGTTGTAAGAAGGTTTTAGGCCCTTAAGTGGTGGGTGAGTATGCTATGTGTTGTCTCTTAACTGATGCAATATCTGTGGGATACCCCCCAAAGAAAACATCTGGTTCAGTTGGGAGGTGTGCCAGATATGTGCATCATGGTAACTCCCAGTGTTGCCAGCATACATCTTCAAGATTATTCCATTGGCATTACACACAGCTTGGGAGTTGATAGAGTGGTAGCACTTTCTGTTTATGTAGACCCTACCCTGTTCCCTGAGTGGTGCCTTCATTTTTTATATGTGTACAATCTACGGCACCCAGTACTCCAGGGTAATGGGCTATATGCTAGAACTTTTGCATATTTCTGTCTCTCTCCTCAGAACTATGGGGAAAATATATGTGGTCACTGGCATGTTGGTGCATAGCATTCAGGAATTGGTAGAGAATCCTGGATGCTAATGCATGTGACACTCCCAACATGCCCCCTTTTGGTCTCTGAAAGGTAAGTGTAGCTAAGATTCTGAGGACTACACATTATCTTTGTCTCCACTGGGATTGGTTCCCTTCATTTGGCTCTGGATCTGAGTTGAGGATGGTAGAGGTCACAGAGTTCCTGTAGTTTATTCCTGTCCACCCTGTAATACTCTACAATTTCTACACATTGTAGGTTGTAAAAAGTTAAATGGAGCCTGAAAACACCTCTCCTCCTTGGCCTATGACTATTGGCATCAGCAGCAGCATTGGCTTCAGCCTGTAGCACATACAAATGAATTAAAGCAGCAGCAGCAGCCCTAACATTTGGTCAATGTAGAGTCCTTTCCATGGCTGTATTCTAAAAGTTTTGAAATCTGCAGGAAAAGCCAGCATAGAGTCTAAATGGATGCTTTAAAGCTTACAGAATAGCTCCACTGTGTTGGATTGGCTGATTAGCATGCAATTCAACTGCTTATGTTGTAATTAGCATGCCACGGTGTTTACCTTGTTTCTGTGGGGATGCGCACCTCTACATGGCACTTATGAATCTAAACTGCCTGCGGTGAGAAAAATGACCATGAAGGCTTTATTGAATCCCACCTACTATCTTTTTTCCAGTTAACAAACATGTATCATACTAAGCCAATTCAAACCTCTTTGCACAGTCTGTTTTTTTTGCAGTAAAGCATCCTCTAAATAAATCATAAACTCCTGGTGCCTATACTGAGACCAGTTGATGTTCATTATCAGAAACTAAATGGTTCTGTAGTTATCTTCAATGCTGACATCATTAAATTACTTGTCAACTAGTTAAATTTTTACACAGAATCATTTTTTTTTTGTTTTTGTCCACAACATGTAAAGCCCCATGGTAGTGCCTGCCTTATGTAATACAGTGATGATGACCATATGCTCTTACACTACCACCTCTAATGCGACTTCCCTCAGAGTAACTTTGACCATTGCCAGTGCTGACACTTCCTCAGATCTTATACTTTATGCTTTCAAATTAGAACACATATTCCAAAGTCCTGAAATCTTAAACCAAAATAAAAGGAGTCCCATGCACCTTTATTCCTGCATAAAAACATAAATGAAATGACTGATTCTGTCATTTATCATTGTTCATTGCTAACCTATATCTCACATTCAAGTTTCAGATTAAACAGGCGTTTAAATAGGCAAACTAGCTCACTTGTAATCCTCTACTGAGTTAAGCATGTCCTATCTACCATTCATGAATTAAGGTTTCTCACAGTGTGCTTTAAGCTTGGCTCCTTCATGGCTTCATACTACATAAAAATTTGGAAGCAAAGCCAAGCGTTTTTACTACATTGCCCTTCCATCTTGTCTCTTGAATATAAATGATGTCCCGTTTCCTCTTTACCATCATGCCATCCACTTCCAAGCTGTGTACTATCAGTGAACCTATACTGAGTGTAGCAATCCATAGTTCATACTTAGCAGGTTGACTGGGTTTACATCCAGCTTTTGCTCAACAGCTGCCCCTGGTAACCCAAGCTGTATAACTGGTCACAAGCCAGCCAGTAACTTATTGACCCAGAGTTGTCAGGCTTTATGGTAGGCACAAAGTGGTCAGTAGGAGCACATAGATACCCTTCCCATCAGGATAAAATTGTGCACGTTGTGCATGGGAGGAGAAGACCTTCACTATCATGCTGACTGTGTCTACTACTCAAAAGGAGGACAAACTAGAAATGATGTGGGAACTGTGATGAGAAAGAGGCTTCAGAAGAAAGGGATGTGATTGTAATTAGTTGAAGAATCATGGCAGTTAGACACCAGTGAAATGATAAGGCAGTATTTATAATCTCATCCCATGTCCTATTCAGTGTTGTGAGGAAAAGCGTGCCTTCAGACAGCAGTTGCAGGACCTGCTACATAAAGCAAAACAACATGAGATGGTGATGATAACAGGTGACCTAAATGCACATATCAGTATGCACAAAACAGGGCAATTGCTTGACGGTGGCTAACACATGGTTCACCAAGACAGACAGTTACAAGATCACATACAACAGTGGCCAACATGCAACTCAGGTGGACTTCCACCTAGTAAGGAATGGGAATCAGAGTAGAATTAACAATTTCAAAGTGAAACAGTCAGAGCACAGCATAAGTCCCTGGTTGCCAGAATCACAGCAGCAGTTAGAAAAGGTTCTAAGGTCAACAGAGACTTGGCTGAAGATCTGGAAGTTTAGTGAAGAGAAAGCACAAGAGTTCAATGAAATATGTAGCATTCTAGCAACTCAGGAAGGAGCAGAAATAGGCGTGTTGAAGAAGAATGGGAGCACCTCAAACAGCCTAAGTGGAAGATATGTTGCTGAGCCAGATATAGAAATAAGGTACACAAGGACAGCTGGTGGTGGAATGCTGAAGTCCTGGAAGTCAGCAAAAGAATGAAGGTGCACAGGAAAAAGTGATCGATAGAAAAGATGGACCAGGGAACGAAGGAATGCAAGCTGGATAACAAAGAGGGTAAGGGGGCAGTTGTAGTAGCGAAGCATATGACAATGCCCCAAGAAAGCTGATCTAGGCAGTTATATGGTGATTCAAAGTCCAAGAAACACTGGTAGTATTAGACCAGGCTGTCTACAAAGATACAATGACACAAGTACAGACAATGTTCTGACTCACAGAGGGGTTCCCGGTGGGAGTGGGTATGCATCAGGGTTTGACTATGATCCCACTGCTGTTTATGCTGGTAACAGACTATATTAGCAAACAGATCAAGTAGACAGATCAACAAACTACTGCATTCAAATGTTGTGGCATTGCAGGCAGACTCTGAGCAAGAATGTTATGAAATGATAAGGTAACAGAAAATAAAACTGAAGGCACACTTGATGAAACTGAGTACAGATAAGACAATTGTAATTTAGTGGAAAAGTTTAACAGTTTCTAATATCTGGCAAGTGCGGTTGATGTAAAGTACAGTCTGAATAAGAAGGTCAAACGTAGAATCAGAGGGGCTGCAGCTAGCTGACACAGAGTACCAAGGGTATTGTAAGACAGAAGAATGTCAAAGTAGCTAAAACATAAGGTATACAAAACAGTGGCATGACCAGTATTACTGCATGGTACAGAAACGTGGGCAGTAAAGGCAGAACAGTTGATGAAGCCAGAGGGAATGTAGATGAAATTCCTGAGTCAGGTGGTAAGATGCACATTGTGGAACACACAAAGCAGTGAGGACATCAGAGCAGATGATAAATTAGCACTGATTGCAGAGAGGGTAAAAGAGAACAGATTACAGTGGTTCAGGCATATATACAGGAAAGCAGAAGACAGTCAGGTGAAGAACATTTTAGATAGACAGGTAGAAGGCAGGAAAAAAAGGACACCCAGCAAAGAAAGATCCCTGAGACAGTCAGGCATGACTGCCGAAGAAGGTAGGAGAATGATATTGAGACGATAGAGACGGCAGCAGTTGAAACAACAACATAACTCCATTTAGGCAGTGGAAAAAAGGTGATGATAAGTACTTATAAAAGCTTACATTTGGTAACAAAATACTTAAATGAGCCTGCTAGTCAGTTCATAATATCCTCACTGATGTTACCTCCTCCAGAGTGCTTTAGTCATCCAGTTTATACAGAATCATTATAGGGACTGAGATAATTTAGCAACACAGATGCTGGAGAAGCTGTCAGTGGGAGTTGTGAGTGTGTAATGAATGCTGACATATCCTACTCATGGAAGGGAGGCAAACAGTTTTTTTTTTTTTTTTTTTTAAGCAGGGAAAATTGTGTATTGTAAAGTAACATAATGAGTACATTCGCTACCAACTAGTGCTTGTGTTGAGCACTTAATTAGATTTGGTGCATGCTTTGGAGCATTTAAATGTCATTGGTTCTATGTCATGTGATCTTGGTATGCATTGCAAACTTCACCACTCTAAGAGGTCAGGAGATAGGCCTGTGATGACCCTCCACCTCTGGGCCAGTAACCAAGGAGCCTCAATCCTCACCACTGACACCAGTAGGGAACGTTCACTGGGAGGATAACAGGTACATCCACAGTATCTCCAGATGCAGCTTTCTGTACCAAACATAATCAAGCACAATTTCCCTTAAGAGCACTCAGGGAAAACAGTCAGTCTGGGGCTGGTTACTTTCTCTTTCTCCAGATCCCCAATAAGAGTTCCCACTGGAACAGCTACAGAGTTGAGTCCTCAGCAGGGGTTCCAAGCCAAGTCTCTAACACTCTCTCTGTTTAACCAGTGCTTCATGTCCCTGCCCAAATAGCTGACACACACACACACACACACACACACACACACACACACACACACACACACACACACACACACACACACACACGCACACACACGCACACACATGCGCACACACACACACACACACACACACACACACACACACACACACACACACACACACACACACACACACACACACTCTTTGAGATTTGATTTGCAGCCACACATGTACCTAAGAAAGGCAAGTAGTCTCAAAACTTAAATATCTCTACAAAGATCAGCCACAATGAAAGGTTTAAATATATTTCAGAATAAACAATAATAGAACAAAAAAATAGATATTTATTATTTATTTATTTATAATTGTTTACTGTGGTGGTGGTGCTGCGGTAGTGTTGTCGCCTCACAGTAAGACGTTATCCTGTTCGATTCTCAGCTAGAGCGTCTTCTGTGTGGAGACATGCGTGAATGGGCGTACCTTTGTTGAAGGTTGTGCATCAGGGACGGCGACTCGGCACATAAAAATCTACTGCCAATCATTAACAGATCAGAGTTGTGCTGTGGCGACCCCTAACTGGGAAAAGCTGAAAGACACAACAACATTTATTTATAATTGTTTGTTAACTGGGTTAGTCCAGCTGGGCTTGTGGCCCATTTTCAGTGGAGACCTGAGGAGAAAAGCTCCGGTACATAGTATAAAATGCAGAATTTTGCAACATTACAATATTTAAAGTACACAAATTTGTAAACTTACAAATATACAAAAATCTCAGGTACATAGTATAAAATACAGACATTTGTAACATTAAAAAATATATAAAGTACAGAAATTTGCAAAACTTACAAACATATGAAAGACAGAATTAGAGAAAGTTGACCCATAACTGGTAGATGATGTGAGTTGTATATGTCATACTTAGTCTGTACAGGAATAACAGTTTTACAATAGTTTATACACTGTTTAGCAATGAAAAGGATGTCAGTTGGGAAATATGAGTATGATAGGCCAGAGGCTCGCATGCAAAAATTTAAAAAGATGAAGTCTATATTCACAGTGACGTCAGAGTTAAAACACAGGAAATATTTAAAATAACATCGAAGGACAGGCTCAAACAAATAAAGAAAAACAATGTCTAAACTAAGCTTCACTATATTTCTGACCGAATCTAAGAGAATCACTATTCCCTACTTATTTAATAGAGCAAGTCAGATGATGTGGTGAATGGCCCTCCTTGTTGTCAGGCCCAAGACAGAATACAGAATGCTCAGTCTCACTAAGGGACTTCTCAAAATAATATCTAAAATATTACCTGTGGGATAGCTTGCAGAATGACATCACTTCTGATCATCTGACTTCTAGTCATACCTCTCAACCTGGAAACATCAAAAATCAGGACAAAGACCCATGAAAATAGGTACAAATCGGTACACTAATTAACATAAAATTTGCATGCATTACTGTGTAACCCCACCCACTCCGATGGAATTATGGGATACCAACTTTCAAACGCAAACTGAAGGATAACCAAAATATGGCCCAGGCACTATCTCTGCAAAAGTAAAAGTCATCTAAATATAACACATTACAGAGATCTGTAACTAATAAAGAGGTTGCTGCTAGCAAACAACTTTATTTGTAGATGAAACAATGAAATATAAAGTGCCTGTTGTTGCCTTTGAGGAATAAATTGCCTATGTTACATAAAAAATGGAATGGATGGCAAACTGATAACAGTTTCATAGTTACTAAGTATCTCTGCCAAAAAGGACACTCATGACTGCAGTATTTTTTTACCCCTTATGACACAGTACAGTATCAGCAATCATTCTATATATTGTGGGAGTAGAACCCATAGCATTCTGCATCAAAAGCAAGCATTTTGCCTGTTGTGCTACTAACACAAACAGACTTGACATAACTTAAGCAGCACTAAAGTTTTCTCCCCCTGAAGGAGCTATGCAGCACATGAAATTTGGAAAAAGCCAACATTTATTGGGGGGGGGGCAAAATCGGGGACACATTTTAAACATTGCTTGCATCTCCTGAAAGATAGGAAGACTGAAACTTAAATGGCTATCAGATTTGCCAAAAAACACACATTTTAAGAGGAACAAATTAAAAGTATGAGTTGCCAGACTGAAAGTAACAGTAAAACACAATGCTTCTGCAAGTTAAACACAGAAAACTGCTGTTAAAGACTGAAAGTATTAGTAACACAGTTTGATAATTCAAGTACAAAGCTTCTGCAAGTCTGCCATTAAATAACACAGAATGCTGCCATAATGTGAAGCCTGCATGCCCTTAAAGGCTGAAAGTAATACAACTGTTTGAAAAGTCACACACCTCCTTTAAGTACAAAGCTTCTGTTAGTGTCATTAAATAACACACAGAAAGCAGCCGTTATGTGAAGCCTGCATGCCATTAGTTTGAAAAGTCACACACCTCCTTAAAGTACAGACAGAGCTTCTGCAAGTCTGCCATTAAATAATACACACAGAAAGCTGCCACTATGTGAAGCTATGATGCCTGCATGCCATTTAAGACTGAAAACTGCCTAAGTAACATAGCCATTTGAAAAGTCTCACACACACACACATACAATCATACACACACACACACACACACACACACACACACACACACACACACACACACACACACACACACACACACACACACACACACACCTCTGCCATTAAGTTAAAAAGCTTCTGCAAGTTCACACACACACACACACACACACACCTCTGCCACAAGTAAAAAGGCAAGTCTGTAATTAAGCAAAAAGCTTCTGCAAGCTGCCTAAGTAAATGGAAAGCTGTGCTGTTATGTGACGTTGTGAATCTGTGATGCCTACATGCATGTCGTTAAAGACTGAAAGCTGCCTAAGTAACATAGCCATTTGAAAAGACACACACACCTACTTCTCAGTAATCCTAATCAGTCTGCAGCTAAAACGGCGCATTAGGCATTAAATCTGGAGCAGGACTTGAAAACGGCATTAAATCTGCTTCAGATATGACAAGTATTCAAACAGGCAACTTTATATTCAATTAAATCTGCCCAGACAAGTATTTCATATTCAGACGGACACACACGAGTATTCAGGCAACTCCATGACTTATGTGATGGTGTTAAATCTGCAGCATGGCTCCATACTCAGTTAAATCTGCCCAGACGAGTATTCCATATTCAAACAGACACGCGTGAGTATTCAGGCAACTCAATGACTTACAAAATGGGTCATGCACGTCTGAGCTTAATTCCAACAGGCTGACGGAGCTGATGTCATTGTGCACATGATGACGTCAGCTCTGAAAGCGCGGAATCTAAAAATAGCATAAAAAATCAGAAATGAAGGGGTGCCACTCGGGAATTGTGGCACCCCTTCATTGGGACCCCAAAACTCGGTAAAAACTGAGAAATTCGGGATGGTTGGGAGGTCTGCTTCTAGTCCCCATGCAACCCCCCCCCCATTGCTGCAAGCTGGCAGGATTTAGCACCTACCTGTAAAAATACACACACAATGACTTTTTCTCAGATATGTGGCAGGTGCTGGAAGTCATAAAACAATTTCATACCTCCATGCTTCCAGAATAGTAATTAGTTCACCCCAACAACAATGCAGAAAGCTTCCTAGTACAGACTTTGTGTCGCTGGCTGCATTGAAACTTGTGAGATAGCATCTTTATGGCCTAGCCTATAAAGTGATTTAATTTCAGATATATTTTAAAGTTTGCTGGACTGAGGTTAACCTCCTGATTTCCAATTTCCTCTGTTAAAACACATACATTTAAAAAGTTACAATAGTGCATGTACATTTCTGTTCTCTCCAGTAGGGCACACTGTGGATACATTTCAAATACAAGCACTTTACAAACGTCTGTACAAATCAGTTTGATATACATGTGGCATACAGTTCTAATACATTTGTAATTTCAGCATCTTGTATAAATCACTTTAATATTCACAAATGGCATATCATTATTTACAAAATTCCAGCTAGCTATGCTGGCAGTACCTTCTGCCATCAAAAGGCCAATATTAAATATCTTTACGATAGTGGATGATGACCCTCCACCTCAAAGACTCTTTGGATGATGACCCTCCACCAACTGCCTTATGTCTGCTATTACCACTTGCCAAGAGCAGTAGAAGCAGCAAGACATAAAGCTGTGGAGACTGGTGTCACCCCTTCTCAACATGTGTTGTGTGTGTTATGATGAATGATGCAATGGGAAAAACGAATGTGCAATGAACCCTGGAAATGAGGGAGCTAATAATTGACAGATTCAGTGGAAAGAAAAAGCTAGGAAAATAAAAGCACTTTACAAAATTATTCTGTGGTGATGATGCAGTCGTGGATGTTTCCTTCCTTAAATCTGAAGTTCACTCCAACCTCCTACCAGTGAATTAAATGCAATTCAAAAACTAGACTTCTTATACTTTTCTTTCTGCATGGCAATATGAAATACAGCTGTGCAACTACAGATATCAAGTAGCAAGCTTGCTTCGATATTACACATGCCTTATTATCATCTTTGTATTGACTCCTGAATCACACTGTCTTAAACACAAAGTATTCTAACCTTGTGCAGCAGATTGTTTAATCTATTGACTGTACCAAGTGAGGCAAGAAGGGCATTGTTGCCTGTGCCTGAAATGTTTGTATGGGTGGATGTAACTCCATCATATTGTCTGCTATTAATATAACGTTAATAGCCTTTAGTCCACTTATGTTTTTCAAAGCAAAAATAAAATAAAATCAACAAAAGAAAACTGAAAATAATGCATGTTACCACGTGAGCTAGTGTCATCCTATCATTTCTTGTTCTATGTAATGAACTGTTAATTTTAATGTGCATATGTTATCTGTTCCAGTACTGTATGTTGAAGTGTTATTTGAACTGCATGCATCCTATCAGTTTCAGTGCTGTATGCTAAAATATTAATATCTGATTTGCATGCATGCTTTCTGTTCCTATGCTGTGTGTTGAAGTGGTAATATTTTATTTGCATGCATGCTGTCTGTTACTGTGCTGTATGATGTGCATCAATGCTTAATTTGCATGCATTTCTGTTATCTAGCAGTTGTGCTACACCCCGATCTTTAACTTTGCTTTCTGCACCTCATGCTATATATTTATCTTTTTTCCCCTTTGGCTACCATTGACAAATGGCTCCTTCCTTATGAACCTACTCAATTTTCCCAAATTTGAAAAGAATATGAAAAAAATAGGCCCAGATTCTATAGAGTTCACAGAAGGTATTTACGGACAGTGCAGCAGGCTGAAGGAAGACTTCAGCGTACCAGCTGTGGACACAGTTTCAGAAAGCACTCCGAAAGCAGTCTGAATATACTTAGCTATTTAGTGCAGGATAATTACAGATTTTGCACATGCCCTCCTGCTTTCAAAACACATCAGGCATGCCTAATGTGACTTAAATGTGACAAACTGCAATGCCAACTCCGTTTCCGAAATCCTTGGAGGATGCTATACATCCTCCAATATTATTACAGTAGCTTGTTCATGGTACTAGATTATATTTTTTTCCTGTAGTCCCTATAATAATTTGATTGGTCACCAGACATTTTTTGAATTTTATATCTTCCCTATAGACTGCCTTCCCAACTTAAATACATTTTGTTTCACTTTTCACATCATTCTCCTTAACCATAGCCCTCTTACTCTATACATTTATTTAGGTTCCTAGCTGCCCATACCAAGGCAATCTCAATAATTTCTACAATAACAAGTGTTATAGCTTATTGGACAAATGAATTTACTACTAAGCAGCCAATAGTTTAGAGCAATTGATTGTTTTTACTTTCACATACTTGGAATTTGGCTCTTCCTGCTCTGTTCTTCTTTCGTTACACTTGGTCTCACTCCTCTCCCCTAGTCTACCATCATTCCCATTCACCCCCAGACTCCTGACCTTTATACCTAACTAGCCACTCCCCTAAGCTTCAGTCTCACATCAAACTCATTTCTATACAGCCACTCCTATTCTCACTCTCTTCAATCCATATCACCAACTACCTTCACTCCACATCACCTTACTCACAGAATACCCAAACTGTACCATCTCTTCAGGCTAATACCTCCTACATAACCACCCACTCTAACCACAACCTATATAAAGTATAGCCACACCTAAATCCTTATTCATTCCTGTAAAAGATACCTACTAAATATTCACAACAATACATCAACACTTTGTTAGAGCAAAATGTGGCCTCTAACCTTTACATTAGTAATAATCCTCACCATCACCTCACACTTAACCTCCTAAAACTACACTAGCAACTCAAAATTTCAGACTAAATCTCCTACCTACCCATTCACAAGACAAACCAGCATTTTCAGTAATATCTTCTTCTATCTACATCTCAATTTTGACCTTGCCACATTGAAAGTAACCTCACACCAACTAAACAACCACATTTCCTCAAAGTATAACACATCTATAATTAAATGCCTATAAACTATAATCCAAATAGCATCCGGAATCATACTTAGTGGAGACATGCCCCCAAACCGTGGATCTACAAATAGTAACAACCCATCCTGCTACCAAACAAATAATATTCTAACCTCCCCTAGGAAATCAACAGATCTCCTTATACTCAACATAAACATAAGGTGAATACTGAACAAAATCCCAGAGCTGCACACTACCCTGATCTCCTGCTCCCTCAACATAGGCCTTCTCACGGAAACCTGGCTAAAACCACTAAACAATAATAATGACTTTGTTCCACCTGGTTACAATATTCTTAGACAAGACAGAATATCCATAAGAGGTGGAGGCATTGTTCTCCTCTTCAAAAACAACCTGATCATTGAAATGTTAGTCAACGAACAACCCAATTTCAATAATGCAGAAACTATGTTCACTAAGCTGAAAATCAACTCAAAAAAAGACTTACATATAATTGGTACCTATATACCCTCCAGCAGTAATATTAATACAGTAGAATCCATTCTAGACTGGGCATCCCAAAATTTCACCAAGAAAGAGTCATACTAGAAGTCATTAATATCAACTGGTCCTCCTGTAACTCAGTCCACTCCACTAACCACATTAACCTACAGGGTTTCACTCAACTAATCAAAACCACAACACGGGTAGATAAAGCATCAAAAAAGGAGTCCATCCTAGACTGGGTCCTTACTAACAGACCATCTCAATCCTACCACTCAGGCTCCCTCCCAGACACTCTCAGTGACCACCTTCCCACCTTTATAATTAGACACCAAGTGAATCCATTAACATCCTCCACCCTTCAGCAAATCTGGTACACAAAGAATTTCAAAACCCATGATTTCATATCTGCACTTAATCAATGCAGCTGGAGACCACTCTCATATCTCCTCCTGGAAAGTATCGTAGACTACTTCAATAACACCGTTGTAAACATTCTAAATCATCTTGCCCCTATCAGAACTGTCAGAACTAAATCCAACTATGCCCCTTGGCTGACCAGAGATATCTGTCTACTGCTAAAACAAGAGAAAAAGCATGGGACTCATGGCATCAAAATAAAACTCAAACTAATAGACAGGCATTCCAGGAATTAAGGAAAAAAGTCAAAAATCAAATTAGGACAGACAAAAAGAACCACTATATAGACATTCAAACCAAACACAAAAATAACCCACAAAAAATTCTGAGCTGCCATTAATAAAATCTTACAGCCAGGAAAGACCAATACTCCACCCCCTAAGATTGACACCACCACCAATAATATTGCCACCCAATTCAATGAACACTTCACCAGATCAATCCTGGCCCTCACCAATAATAGTTATCCCACTTCACATCCAAACCTATCTTCCATACCAGCAGACCAAAACCTCTTCTCCTTACCACCTGTCCCAACTAGCACAATATGTAATACCTAAATAGGCTTAAACCCACAAACTTGGGTGCCAACAAATTACCTGCAGAATATCTAAAGATCGTAGCCAAAGGTATCTTTTATCTAGTCCTCATGTTCGTTAATTGATCTTTATCAGAATAATGCATTCTGAATCTTATATAGCAATCCTTATACAACTTTATACATTAATAAAATGTTCTCTAAAAGAATACAGATTAAAAATGGAACACGTCAGGGTTGTCCGTTGTCCCCGTTATTATTTAATATATATCTGGAACCCTTATTCTTATATATTAAACAGAAGGTATACCATAATGCCCCAATAATTCATGGAACAAAAATATCAATGGCGGCATTTGCAGATGATCTCAATATATATTGTACAACTCCAATTTCAGACACTAAAAAATTATTAAAAGCAGTGGATGACTTTGCAGAAATATCTAATTATAAAATTAATCTTAAAAAAACAAATATTTTCCCCTTAAGAACTCCCAAATCTTTCTCGCTTTTGCCACTGGTGGGACAGGTAATGTTCAAAGATAATATTAAATACTTGGGTATTGTTTTCTCTACAGATGATAAAGATTTTTATACTATTAACATTAAAACAGTTTGGGATCAAATAATATCTGACTTTGGGAGATGGAATAATTTAAGATTACCAGTATTGGCGAAGGTCTCAATTCTTAAAATGAATATATTACCAAGATTATTATATATTTTTAGATCTGCTCAAGTAGAAATTTTTAAACAAATTCATAAAGAACCGGCTAAATTTATTTGGGAGCCAAGGAAAACAAGGATATCATATGATAAATTAATGACACCAAAAAATAGAGCGGGATTGGATTTACCAAATTGTGAAATTTACTATTTAATAATAAACTCTAATAGACTCCTAAGAATTGCTAATTATGATGTATGTAGCACTAAGTGGGCACCAACATGGGTAATCTTGAATTATAAACATATATTAAATTTGTGTATTAACCCTAAAGCATTACTCTTTCTAGGAAAAGATAAGCTGAAATTATATGGGACAATGGACCACATTAAAGTATATATAACATCTATAAAAAATGTATTTCAATCATTAGATCTAGCTCAACATATGATGGTTTTTCAACCCTTTCATAGGAACCCTAATTTGAGATTAAATAATCAATTAATAGATCTTAAAAATTTCCCATTAATAGTTAATTTAACTTTAAATGACATTTACATATATCTCAAATTTTCAGCTAATCAAATAAGACAAGAATTAAACTTACCTAAAAATTATCTAGTTATATTGAGACAAATTAGGGAACTCTCTATAAGCTACTTTAAGAATTTTAAACCCAGAGATGAGGATTTAACCAAATGCTCAAATTTGTGGCAAGCTCTTCAACAAGATGTTAAACTGATAACTGTATCAAATAAATTAATAAAAAAGAGTTTAAATTTCAGGATAAGGTTATTTTATCGAAATATTGGAAAGAGAAAATCCCACTGATAAAAGAAAGTCAAATAATAAAAGCAATAGATTTGACAACAAAATCTATCTCTCTTCAAAAGTTGATGTATACTCAGCTTATGATATGGAATAATGTGTATTATACACGCCTTAGCCTGCATAAATTCAATTCTAAAAACTCTCCAAATTGTCAATTCTGTAAAGATCAACCTGCTGATCTTCTTCATATGTTCTGGAGCTGCAAATGCATTTATAAACTTTGGAACTCTTTAAAAATACAACTTCAAAAGAAGGGTTATCAAAGTACAACACTTTCATGGAAATTTATGATTTTGCATATCCCTCCAAAAGAACTTTCTAGATCACAAAGTATCATAATTATTAATATCTTCTTATTAATTAAACTATATATAGCTACTAATTGGTTAAACCCATCCCAAACTTCATGGGATAACTTTACAATTCTAGCTATGAGACATATATTAGCCCACAAATTACTTCTACATCAACACAATAAAAATATCAATAACCCCAAAATATGGGAACAAGTGTTTAATATCATATTAGCGTAATATTTTAAACCTAAATCTATTATGAGTTATTTATACTCTGTAAGAGAACTTTGCAACAACAAATTGTGTAATACTTGAACTAATCTCAATTATTTTTATATCTTTGTATAAACTTGTGTTGCAGGTGGAAGCATTCATGTAAATATTGTATATATGTTATGGTGTTATTGTTAGATACATTAGTTGTTTTTTATTTTCAATCTTGTATTTGTTTGGAATTTGTATTGAAAATGATAAAACAATAAAGATTTATTACTGAAAAAAAAAAAAAAGAATAATGTGTTCCTCCTCTGTGGAAAATTTCACATATAATACCACTCCACAAAGGAGGTAACTTTGTGGAGCTATCTAATTACTGCCCAATTTCCATTTTCAACTCCAGAAAGATATTATAGGGTCTAGAGGAAAAAATAAGATCTCCTCAATAATAAACTAACTAACACCCAGCACAAATTCTGCCCCAATCACAGTACTGCCACAGGCCATATTAGCTTTACCAACACAGTAAACCAGCATCTTGGCAATGGCAACCTAGTATACACTGTGTTCTTAGATCTCTCCAAGGCTTTGATACTGTCTCCCATTCCAAACTCCTTTCTGCTCTCTGTGATCTGAATTTCAGCCACTCTACACTAGCATGGTTTCAAGACTATCTAACCAACCACCAACAAGTAGTAAAATGGCAAAACTCCTTATCTCCCCTCCTACCTATCCCCCTAGGGTTCCCAAGAACCCATTCTTGGACCTCTTCATTTCAACATATTCACAAACCAACTCCACAAAGCTACCAATCATGCCACTTTGGTTCAGTATGCCAATGACTCCTCTCTAATCTGCTCTGCCCCATCACTCCGTCATCTCCAGGAATTGACACAAAAGTCCTTTACCACTGTTGAAACCTGGTTAGCCAACTGTCAACCAATACTTAACCCCGATAAAACATAGCTAATGATATTCATATTATATCCCACTAGAGCCTTAGGCCCCATACACCATTCACAATACTCTTAGCTAATAACAAAAGTCCACAAAAAGCTCAAAACCCTATATAGATGCAAAAAGTACCTTACCAATGACAGTAAAGCCACCACTGCAAGAACCCACCTACTATCCACACTCCTCTATGCCTCCCCCATAATCATCAACTTAAACCAAGCAGACTAACAAAATGAACACCTTCTACAATAAAATAACTAGGTTTGCTACTGACTTGCCCTTCAGGATACATTACAGCTTAGCAATCAAGCAACTATCTTCACTAGGATTACCCAACCTGTTCACATATAACCAGCTTACAATAGTCCACCAAATTCTATATTATACTGATAGAGTTCATGCTCTTTAAGGTCTGCTTAATATCTACTCTACACCTATTAAAATCCATTGTTAAAGCACTGGCTGACATAGGCAAAAGCAACAATAGCTCTGGGGACTGCTTGTTTTCCATTTCTGTTGCAAAAGCATGGAATACCAGCCCCATATATATTAGGACCACTGAAAGCAAAAATAATTTTAAAAAACTTCTATAGTCCCATTTACATAGTTCTTGGTTATGTAATTGTTCTGATCCTGGGTAGCTTCACTTAATTAGATCATATCATACTTTAACCTTCTATGAAAGCTTGCGACAACTCCTTTCTATACTCTTATTTAATGTGTGTTTACTGTATTAGCCACTATGAATGTAACCAAATGACTGAATAAAATATCTTTTCAACTGTATTGTTTATTGTAACACACTGTGCTCCTTATAGTATATTTACTCTTTGCTCCTTTCTTGGCCTTGAAACTGTACCTTAAATTTTTGACTCTGTACTTTACTTTATTAACATGTGAATTGTAGTTACTATATTTGCTGTACTAATCTTTGTGGAGCTTTTCTCCCTGGGCCTCTGCTGAAAATGGGATCCATGCCCAGGAGGACTTTTCCGGTAAAGAAATGTAAAATAAAATAAATAATAAATAAATGCTATATCGCCCACAAGGAACATAAGCTACCTCTGTGGATTCTGGCATATTCTGTAATAATATTAAAAGAAAAATGCAACCATCAGGTAATGAAAACAACAGGCTACAGTGATTCAAGCCATAAATGAGGGTGTGGCTGTGCACCCTAGAAGACAGCCAGCAAGAGTCAGAGCAAGGCTGCAACTAAACCAGTTGTCAGACCAGCAAATAATTATCAGATAATAACTAGACAGTCAGCTGGTGCAGAATGTCTACAACGTGTACATCCGACAATATCTGTGCATACCCTGCAAGGAAACACCGTCCCCTTGAAACCATTGTGTGTCTCATACTGGGTGTACTTACATCTGGGACATTTGAAATGCACATTGGGATGCTATGGGAGTGTTACAGATAGCTGCTGGCCATATTCTGGCAAAATCCCTATTGCAATGTACAGCAATATGGATGAGTACATCCACTTTCCATCCACTCCCATGGAGCAGGGAACTGTAATGCACCAGTTTTCCAGCAGTGCTAACTTCCCCCATGTCTTTTGTGCAATAGACTCCACACATATACCGATCAAAATACCAGTACATCCTGGAGCAGACTGATATATAAACAAAAAGGGATGGCCATACCTGAACTGCCAGGTTGCATGTGCAGCAGATGACAGCATAACAAACATCATGGCATCCATGATGATGCCATTTGGAGGGAAAGTGGATTGAGGGCTGCATTCCAGCAAGGCAGAAATACCTGAGGGACTGCTATTCATATGTACAGGCACACAGCTAGGATGTAAGCTTGCAAGGTAAGAATACACATCAAATGTGTGTTTACGCCCCGCAACAGGTGACTGTGGTTATCACTTCAGCCATGGCTGATGACCTTGTACCATGAACCATACGACCCTGGAAAAGAGGCCAACAATACAGCACACATACAATCATATGCACCATAGAGTTTGTGTTTAATATATTGAAAAATAGGTTCAAGTGTCTGCAGACACCCAGGGGTGCACTACAATACACACCTGAGAAGGCAGCATAGATAATAATGGTGTGCACCATGCTGAACAACATGCTGACTAGAGCACATGGAAGTCTGCCAACTGCAAGTATGGGTGAACTACCCCAAGAACCCCAGATGTCTAAAGATTACATCCCACAAGTATTAGAAGGGGAGCAGAAAGACATAGGAGGCAGAAGACACAGGTGTAATCAACACAGGGTGCAACCACAGCTGCAGGCCCAGGCAACACGGCAACATTTGACCCGTGACTTTGAGTCATGACAAGCCACCTGCACATGAGTACACAGATTAAACATTGTTCAGGTTTTGGGAAAGCACAGCAACACAGATTGCATCAAATGGCAATTACCCACTATATGTATACAGTGAGCATCAGACATGACACCTTAATATAACATATATTATCTGTCGCAACAGGGATCATCAACTCAGGGCACAACCGACACAAGTATGCATGCAGACTCAAATTGTTGTATCAGTGTTTGGCACACATTAAGGGACTCAGATAAATGCAAGACATTCATGTTTCTCCACTATAAAAACTGCAAACATGTAAACTACCCAGAACATAATGCACAACTTTTAATATCACACGCAAAATATGTTACTTTACAGTATAATTAAATAAATGGAGTCAGCTTTGATAGGTAAAACTGTTGAACTCACGTGACATCAGACATATCTACAAATACAGACAGATGACATTGTCAGTGCTCTGCACAGCAATCATCACCATGCTTTGAGAATGATAGTACAGGATAGAGTGGCTCTACTCTAGTGCAGTCTAGGGTGCCCAGGATGATGGCTCCCACCACAGACTGTTCTGCCCATACCATGTATGGAAACACTTGACCCAGGTTGCTCCACAGAGGAGACTGAGGTGGTGACACGCGCTCATGGGGGATGAATGACATGAATGAGAATGAATGCCACTTGACTGTCTGGTCATGACTGCTGGGAACACAGCAGATGGGCAAGCAGTGGAAGTCTGTGCATGTTGGAACATAGACACTGAAGCCTGATGGGCAAGACTTGTTCTGCTGAGAGGAGGGCATGTCTTTTCCATTTGGAAATTGGCTAAATGCAGTCACAGTATACAGAACCCTGCTTGTAATGTGGCACTGCTGTAGTACTATAGAGGCCAGAGATTCTGCTGACTGTGCCAAATATAATATGCTTTCATTCTGAGTAGCTAATTTTGCTATGACCTCACCATGTCTGCACTCCTGTCCTTGATTTAGCCATGCAGCACAGCCATCTGGTGTGCAATATGATCTGTGGCATGGTCAAGTGCATGGATGTCAGATCCATGATGATGCTGGGAATGTTCATTTGCCTGTAGGAGTAGGCAGACACTCTCTGACACCTGCCCGTGCACACCATCTGCAGACCTACATCTACTATGATGGACAGTATCAATGTGTTGTGGTGAACTGTCTCCATCAGCTGCAGTTTCATCTTGAATCTATTATTCACAAGCCTCATCCTGTTCACCATCTATTGTCCCCTCATTTTCAGAATGGCTGGACAAGTTTTCCCTCCACATCTGTGGCTACAGCAGCATCTACATGACTGTCACCATCCTGTCCAGACTGTAATCGCCATGTTTTTATCTTGTGTTCCAGGGTCCATGCTACCATACTGAGACATATCCGATCCAACATTGTGATCACTGGATGGGCCAACAGAGGTTACAAATAGTTAAAACATATAGCAAGTTTTATATAGACATACCATTAAAATATAAAGTAAGTTTTATATAGACATACCACTTGCTTGTGCACTTGATGATGATGATGCAGTCTGTCCTAAGAAAAAGTAGGATGCAGTTTAATGGAGGAAAACAACATGAGTTACAGCAATGATATATTTGAAAGATAGATAATAGCTTGCCACTGACAGACTTTTACCATTGTGAGTTTGTGTATTGTGCAGTGGATCCTGCAGTGGTAAAGTAAAGAGAATACTGACTGCATAGCATATATGACACAGTAACAAGGGCTGCAGATACTCATATGCCAGACATTTCACCTTTTGATCAGATGTCGGTGTGTAAAAAAACAGTGACATTTATATCATGTACCAAACATTTGCAAACTGTGAACCTATTGTGGTAACCTGGTCTGCCTGTACTTGCACCTGCATGGCATGGACCCCCACTAGATATACCTGTAGTGTACAATATTAGTGAAATATCAATATGACAGTAAACAACATTTCCATGACATGAGGCTGAGGCAAAAACAGGTAGTGGTCACGGTAGCACAGTATGAAGACATCCACCTGCTCTTCCCTAGTATTGTCCAGAAGTAGATGGACCTGCGAATATTGTGGTTGTTTGCACTGTTCTCTCTATACTGCAGTTGTATGAGTACATGTCATTACACTTCTTCATCCTCATCACCCTGTGAGGATCAGTGTGCATGATTCATATCTGTCATGCAAAGTAAGGCATACACGTTCAGTTTAGCACTCCTGCTTCTGTCCCAACCCCAAGGATGTGCCATTCCCAATAAATATTGTGATCTCATCAGGGGTATCAATGATGATCCACCACTGGTGGCATCCCAAATCACTCAAACCATCATAAGCTGTTGGCTGCATGGAGGATCATGTCAGAACACTGTCATTGAAAGGCCTCACGGGATCTATTGTGACCTTCAACTGCATTAATCATGTTGATGATGTCTTCCTGCAGTTCATTCATCCATAATATATTCCCTACCCAAAGGAGTTGCCCATCCAAGGAGTCCGCGTCCATGTTGCCACAAAGCAACTAGTTTGATGTCATTTTCCTGTGGGAAGAAATTATCACCCCCTAGGTCTGTTTGCCATCGGAAAGACAATGATATGCACAAGATCCTATTCCTGTGGGGGCCTAGTTATGCAGATGATTATGTGAACAGTGTATGCCACCATAAACAGTATGTATGTCACCATAAGCAGTATATATTCCCTTGCAATGCAAATATCTGTGAAACACTGCATGTGACAATTACTGATATGACATATAAAAAGTAACACCAGTGTCTACATACATAACAGTTGTAAAATCAGCAGTTGTAAAATCAACATAATTCAAACCCCTTACTCTACATACCTGTTGAATGAAGTCCAAAGACAACAGCATCATGCCATCTGAGTCTACATGCATTTTGCATTCAAATGCATTTAAACAACTTACAGAATGCATCTGAAAACCTTACTATCCTTAAGCAGGCCACTGCAATTATGGATCCTTTTTATATTGACCAGCTAATTATAAGACTTGTGTTAAGAACCGTTAATGAGAAAATAAACAGGAAAAGGAATCAGTACATATGGATACTGTTGAGTCCATAGGTTTCCATACATCCAGCACAGAGTCTATGGAGTTATCTATAAGACATATGAATGATCCATATGTACATCTTTATATACTGCTCACTTTGTCTTTGTAAATCTGTCTATACAAGTGCATGTGGGAGATCATTGCTTGTCCTTAATGCAGATGGCAACACCTGTATGCATGATGTTAATTCAGACAGAACTCTTAAGTTATAAACAATTGTCTTAAAGCTTACAATTTCAATAAAATAAGTTTAAGATGGCTACATTTGAGAATGGTTATTGTTAACAGAAGTAATATGCCCCAAAACAGAAATGTTAGCAGGTGGGAATTTACCTTATCAGCTGCCTATGACTCAGGCATCAATTAAAGTGAGAGCACTTAATGTGCTCCCATCTTTAAATACCATTTGTGGCATATATAATTAATGAGGTTTATTAAAATTCCATGTTTTGGAACCTTATTTCCTTGTAAGCTCTTGAAATTTGGGGTTATTACCCAATAGCATGACATACTCAACAGATACTCTGTACAAGTACCAATAGGGATCAATAAATAGTACCAAGTATAACAAGTGCTAGATATCTTCCATTAATCTGATAGAATGACAAATGCCCCTTACCAGATCATTGCTACCTGCAAATTGAGTGGGACCTCTTTGAGCATTTTTCTATTTTTCCATTTCAACTACATTTTTCATTGAAGTATTAAGAAGGCTGCTTCCAGGAGGCTGTGACATCTCCAGGCTCCCAATTGGACCAAGGAGGAGACCACACAGATGTTGGCCATCTATGTAAGAGTGGAGCATTGGATGAGAGCCAGGTTAAGGAACTTCGCAATGATCAACATCTGGAACCAGATTGTGAGGTAGCATTGAAGACAAATGGGGATCTACTGGACTGGAGTGGAAGTTCACCACTGCAATGATTATCTGCATATGGTGTGGAGACAGCCTGTAAATTCTTAAAATACATGTCACTATCCCATGTATACAGGAGCATTCCTATGGATTATATATATATATATATATATATATATATATATATATATATATATATATATATATATATAGCTTTGCTCCAAATATATTTAATCTGGATAATTGAGAAGACACGGTGGCTGCTTTCCATATAAGTATGGGTTTTATTCCCATGCTGTTAATTTGTTTACTCAAGTTTATAATACACATAAATCAGAACGTTGTAGATGTACATCTATTTTTCAACATATAACATCATTTCACACATCCACTGTATCCATGTATCACTGATGCTTATACCACCTAGGCCACTAATGACTATGCATTTTGTAGTTATCCATTATAGTACACCAATATCTCTACTGTAGCTGTATATGACTGAATAGCAACTCATAAATAACTAATGTACTTCCTTCCTCTTAATATAGTGAAAATTCTTACTACAGTCTCATTTGTTTAAGCCAAGGGCCTGTTCAATTGATTACACATATGTTTTCTGTTATGTGTTGATAGCTGTGATTTCTTTAGATTATAATGGCCAATAACTGTTGGAGTTTTCTGTATTCGTTCATTATTCACAGGAAAAAAAATAGAATGAGCAGTACCTGGCTGTTAACAAGAAACATGTGCTGCCTGTTAGCTTGCCTTGTAAGGCACCCATTCAGTATGCCTGTATTTTGGTGTGCTGTGTGTTCAACCCAACATAGAGGAACCATATCATTAACTTGTTACCTTGATTTATTTCACACATACTCAATTCTTCTTTTTTACACAACTGCTTATTGATACTAATGTTTATTTTGTGCATGGTTATGAATAACTCAGTTATTCATCAAATTCCTATGACTATCGTTGGAATCCATAATAATGCCGCGGTGGTACGGCGGTAGCGTTGTTACCTCACAGCAAGAGGTTCTCCTGTTCGATTCTCGGCTGGGCTTGGGAGTGCCTTCTGTGTGAAGTCTGCATGTCCTCCCCATGGTTGTGTAGCGTTTGAAAGACATGCGTGCGTAAATGGGCATGCCTTCGTTGAAGGTTGGGCGTCGAGCTGGCACCTTGGCATTTCGTAAAAATCTACTGCCAATCATTAGCGGACCGGAGTTCTGCTGTGGCGACCCCTTACCAGGAAAAGCCAAAAGACAAACAGCAACATGGTTGTAATCCATAATGGTTTGTTAATAGCAACTCTTTATGTGCAGTAAAGATTGCTATAGACTGTTTTATGTATGATATATTTTTGTGCAATATGAAATTATTTTCAATAGTGTTATCAAGTGTTTTGTCATTCATTATTAAAATAATTTCAGCAATCACCTCATCCATATCTTTTCAGGGAGTCAGATGAGCAGAGTTATATTTGAAATGCAGAGCAGGGAGATACATTGCCATTTCCTTTCTGATGTGCACTTTTCCAAACAGTATTTTTGAATGTAGTCCACCTACATACCTTTTTGCTTCCCTGATGGACGGCATCTTTTATGTCTGTGTGTTAACAGATGCTCTGTGATAGATGACACTGTCCCACTTTTCCACTGTCTGAAGAATGAGGGGTTTCCATTGTTGTTAATGGTTGGGAACACTGTGTGGACATTAATTCATTTTTGCTAAGTATTTACCTACATGTCCAGTAGGTGCTCCTTTTTTGAAATCCTAAACCATGATCCATATTAGAGGTTCATCCCCTATCCAGGTGATGTCATCACTACAAGTCTTTTAACTGCATTCACAATGCACACTCTTTCTCAAGATATATTAGCTAAACAGATAGGTGTAAAGGTAGTTTGTATGTATGATTGTGCTGCAGGATTGAATGTCATATCTTCCGGTCTTAGTTCAAAGATGTATAAACCTGTAACACTGCAAACTGTGGATGTTGATTATCTGCTGTTCCTCAGAAGTAAATTTTCTAAAACTTGATCTGAGCAATGTATATTCCTGTTATTTGAGGACTACCTCATTCATAGTTGCTCTCTTCTTTTCTCGGCAAAAAAGACCGGAGCAGGGATCAAGCCTTGTACATCCAGCAGATGTACATGCTTGAGGAGCAGTGGGAAGACTGAGGTATGGTGCTTAATTTTTCTGTTTAATTCAATGAAATGCATCTGATCCTTGTTATAGGTCTGTATTTTTTATATTACCATGTATCTTGCTTAAATGCCTAAATACTTATCAAGCATCAGTAAGGTGAGTGCAATACCTGCGATTAACAGTCTGATTCAAATCCAGATATGCTGAAATATCATTTAGCATTAAGCCATGTTTTCTACAGATAGTATTTGAATTGTAGGCCACAACCTAAATGGCAGTTTGGTTTGTATATCTGCCACACATCTTGTGAGGTGGCAATTTTACATGCAAGGTTGCAGTTCTTTGACTTCTGTTTATAATGTATGGTTTTCTACATGTCAATCCACTAATCAGTTATGCATAGCCTGCCTTTTTACAGACTGCATGAGTGTCTGTTATGTCAATGTTTGCGCTGTTATTTGCAGACTGTGTGGCATGCCATTGAGTTCAATATTGGTTTTGCATTTGTCTACACCTTGAGTGTTTTTGTTACAACATACTTGTATCCTGTGTTTGATGCTACTTATACAGACAGGTATTTCTTTGCAAGATGTCACCATCAGCAAGTATCATCAGAATGTTTGCATTTTGCTGGCTATTTATTTCTAATAATTGTAGTTATGTCACGTGTACAGTTGTACGCATGTAATACTGATTGTACAGCATATAGTAGATTCTCATGTGTTACAGGCTGTGATGATTGAACATTATAAGTATTTGTTAATGCAACCAATTATCATGTTGCCTGGCTCAGATGTTTGTTATATGGCTTGCCTAGTTTCCACAATATTTTTATTTAAAAAGTGTCTTCATTTTAACAATGTCACTTGCTGGCTGTTTATATGACTCATTACATGCCAAGACTATAATTTACATTTACACACAGACATATCTGCTAAGGGAAGATAAGCTATGGTACAATAAAGGGAATAATGGCGTGCTGCCTGACACACTCAGATGAACAGTTTAGGCAGACAAAATTATTAAACATAACATATCCCAATAATAACATCTTGATGTTTACAAGCTTTTACTTTCTCAACATTCAGTTATGTTAATGTGCCATGAGGCAGTGTTGTTTATGATTCCGTTCAAATGCCATGTTCTTACAACCAAAATATCTCTTTCCTTACTAAATTCTAACATCCAAACTATCCCTTTTTTCATAGAATTCCATATTCTTTCTACCTATCTCAAGCTCACTACTGCTCCTATCTATATCTACCTGTCTCAAGCTTCCCAATGTATTATCATATTCCCTACTTCTTGCAATTCTCCTCAATATTGCATTTGCTATCACTGTTTAGAACAAGTAACACTAGCATAACAACAATCAGCCATATTCTTGTTCATATACCATATGTGTATCTCATAACTATTTACCACTGGTACCATGATATTGATCTACTGATCAGTTTTTTCTCTAAGATGGCACAAGCTATTTCATACTAGTTTGTTTGTTAGCTTTCTTTTTTTCCACTTTATATTAGTCTCTTAATTTCTATTGTTTATGTACAAACTATTTACTACCTATATTTACCAAAGTTATGTATTCTTGATTGTAAAATAAATAAATAAATAAATAAATGCACTTGCTTTGTGTTTGCTTGCAGTGTTTAATGTTGGACAATATTCAAATGTCCAGGTGATGCCAGGATTCCCACTGGTAAGCTGTGGTATGCATGCCATTGCACAGCCTTGATTGGACTGATTACATTGTTGATGGCTTCATTCTCCCTGACATGTCCTGTTATTGGACATGTCTATAACTATAGATAGTGACACAGAGAAGGGGTGTGCATTAGGAGACATTCTCTAGCAGCAATTGTGCTGATTATACTTGTGCCGCTTGCTAATATTGCACCCTTTCAAATTCAGCTGTGTTTATATAACTTTGATGTATGTTGGTACCCCTTCAGTGCCATATTTGTATTTGCAGAACTCACAAGTGGATGGGATGTTAATTGAGTATGTTAGATTGCAGATGTGCACATCAGTTTCATTTTAAGGCTAGCTGTGATCTTCATGGCCATGTGCAATGTGATAGTCATTTACTTTTCATTTGTCGTGTTTTGCATTTAATCTTAACAGAGCATGGGATCTGTGGATGATCAGAGATGAGGAGCACATGCCACGCCACTGCCAGAGTCCTATGATGATGACAATGATGAGGAAGCTGGACCTGCACGTGCTACTATTTTCATGCCTGCTGCACCCCAGAGGAGATGACGCCAGGACCGGAGCAGAAATGATTATCAGGATGATATCTGAGTGGTTGTGACCAATGTGTTCAAACACAAATGGGGGACATGATGAGGACATTCTTCCATGATATGGCATGGGCTATGCATGACCCATTCAGGGGAAATAGCCTGTGAGGCCATTCGTGAGGCTCAGCCCATCAGCCTGGTGCCTCTGGTCTGTAAGTACTGTCTGTGTACCCCAGTTGTATTATGCTGCCAACATGCTGATTACCATATAATTGAGTGGACTGTGTATGCACTGTTGTGTATGCATACCATGTAGCTGCCATGCTTAGATGTTACCATTGTGTGACATTTAATTATGCTTCAATGTATGCGTGACAAACATTAAGACGTTATACTTTAATCCCACATTCATCTGTCCATGCATTGTGGAAGTTAATCTCCAGCTACTTCTGCAACAATTGGCTTGTAAACATGTGTTTTACTGAGGGAACCTGACAGACTACAGATGTCGTCATTAGTCCAGCACTGCTACTGTGGTATGTTTCCTATTTTTGTACTGCCATATCATGTATGTGTAACAGAAGTACATGTAATTTCCCATTTTTTGGATGACATTTGTCATGCTGTCCCACTGGCATGATGTGATGTTGTGTGCCATGGGTTGGCAATGACGATGTCATATGGGATCATATACAGATATGTAACCACGAATAATAGAAGAAACAGTGCAAAAACCAACCAAGAAACACTTAAAGCACTGTTGAAAGGAGATGCCCAACACCGGTCAGCCACAGAATAAATCCAAAGTTTATTAAATGCGATAACCATCCAAAATACATGTAACGTTAAACGCTTATTGAAACAATGCATTGTTTCAATAAGCATTTAATGTTACATGTATTTTGGATGGTTATCGCATTTAATAAACTTTGGATTTATTCTGTGGCTGACCGGTGTTGGGCATCTCCTTTCAACAGTGCTTTAAGTGTTTCATATACAGATATGTCACACCTCTGGACAGTCCTAGTGCATCACACCCCAGTGTAGCATTAATGTATATACTGTAGTAAGGATAATTTATTCTGTAACTGTACATTATGCCATGTTTGCTGTATGTTACAGTTCCACATCCATTACTTATTCACATACATTCACACCTTATGCCAATACTTGTCCAAAGTAAATAATGATTGTACATGTCTGTGCACATAGTCAGATCCATACTGACACACAATTGTACCTTTTACATGGAATATTCTCTGAATTATTGTTCATGTGCTGTAATGATGCTCACAGTAAAGTCCTCTGGTCAGTACTGAGCAGGGTTAATGACATACACCTGCAGTTGTTTATTCAACATTGTCATGACAGGATGCGTGTATATGATTGACATTGTTAGCTTGCTTAACTATAACTGTTGATTTTACATGATTGCACATTACTATGTGTGTTTTATGCATGCCCATTTCTGTGGATATCAGAGATCAGTCTGTCCATGTGACATACATAGGTTCATAGGTTCATATGTGTGTACTAGGCTAATGGCCGTGTGGCCTTTACAAGCCTAGCCCATAGGATTACCCTGGCATTGTGCCACCTGACCTTAGTTCCCAGTGCCTCTGTTGAGCAAAAGTCACTGGAGTGATCCCAGGGGTGAATTTTCTATTTCCCATCCACTCATGAAGATTTCTCTTGAGGAGGGCCAGTGAGGTTCTCTGCTTGACATGTATGGAAAGTCTATTCCATAGCATGGGCAGTCTCTGTGTTATGAACCTGTCCCTCCAGCATGTTCTGTTGATTGTGGTAATGAGGTTGAGGTCTCTTGGGTGTGCAGTGTGGAGGGATTGGGATTTCTTTAGATGTAGGATTTCTAACAGAGCTGCGTCAGGCATGGCATTGTAAGTCAAACAGAGATCACTTCTAAGTAGGCAAAATGAGACAGAGAATAGTTGGAGTTTTTTTAGTCTGTCCATATAGGACAAATGTTTAAAGCCTAGGATCCTCTTTGTGAGGTACTTTTGTGGCTCTCCAGTTGTTGCAGATGTTTATTTTATTTATTTTTTATTTTATTTTACATTTGTTAACTGGGGGTGTCTGACTGTGCCGAAAAGGCCCTTTTTCAGCAGAGGCCTGGGGAGAAAAGCTCCACACAGAAAAATTACAGACACATTTAGTTATTTAGACATGATCAGTATACACACAAATTACAAGAGACATGTTTTTACAGTGGTACACGGCACATAAACAGTTACAGTGGAGAGAACAAACAAAAAAATATTAATTTTAAAAATAAAGGTAATTAATAGATTTGTGGTGTACAGCTGAAATTTGGAACAAAGGTAGAATACATACATAGTACACAGGTACAGTACATACATTGTAGATTAGCCAGTGTTTGTGAGTAAGATTGAAAACTATTATCAAGTGCTCTAGATTTAGTATGTATATGTTATCTGCTTTCACTAGCCTGGGGAGCAATCATGGCACTGCCTACTTTGCTTGAGATGTTGTCTGATGAGGTATTTAAAGGAGGCTTTGGATGTCGTGTTTTGAATGCTAGTAGGGACAGAGCCACTGAGCTACTATATAGTGCATCTCCAAAGCTATTGTAGGTGTTGGTGACTTTTAGTAGTAGTTTGCTTGATGATCTAAGAGGCCTTTTGGCTGAGTGATGTTGTATTAGGTTTTTGAGGGCAGGACACTTATTGGGGAATTAATAGAATGACAGAGGCAGAGCTGATTGTAGGTTAGGTGGTTGGGCAGTTCAAGCCAGTGGAGCTGTCTCAAAGCAGTACAGTGATGAGTTCTATATGACCAATTTGCAGCAAAGTGGGCAATTCTGTTATAGCAGGCTTCCATTTTGCTTATTTCAGTTTTGTTGAGATTAGTCAGAATGTGAGATGCATAGAGTAGGGTGGATAGAAGTTGGGAGCCAGCAATGGCTGATCTTGTGTTGTTGGTAAGAAATGGTTTGATATGGTAGAGTGACCCCAGTTTAACATGTACTTTTTTAATAGTTAAGTTGAGATGACTATCAAATTTTAGGTGGGCGTCTATGGTTATTCCCAATAGCTTAGCTTGTGCCACTGGAGCAACTGGGGTAGCATGTGTGGAGTAAATAGTGAATTGACTGTTAGTGTTTTTGTTAGTCCTGGTTATAATCATAAGCTGAGTTTTCTTTGGATTGAGGATTAGTTGGGCTTTGATAAGGTAGTTTTCAATGTCAGAGAATGCTAGTTGAGTTGTTTGCAGGAGGGTGGGAATGTTTTGTGCAGCACAGATTAAGGTAGTGTCATCTGCATACTGAATTATAGATGCATGCTGTGTGGAGGCATGGAGCTCATTTGTGAAGACTGTGAATAGTAGTGGTCCTAAGATAGAACCCTGTGGGACTCCTATAGTTATGGGCAGCTGAGGAGATAGAGAATTTTCCCATTTCACAGCTTGGTACCTGTCAGTTAAGTAGCTTTGGAACCAGGTAAGAGTGGAATTTGGGATTCCAAGATGGCTGCCGACTAGATTGGTCCCTACTCTCTGAGCTCCTCACAGATATTTAACCTTTAGTGAATCTTATAACTTTATATCAAACTTTTTCCTCAGTTTTTTTTCAAAAAACATTTTTTAAGTATTATTCTTCGTATTTGGATTATTATTGGCTTGGAATTTCTTATCCCGAGACTTATTTTACCTCAGAACAACTCTGATACTACAACTGTTGGGCCACCTGCTGCTTCAGGCTATTCCTGGATCCTGATATCCTGTCAAGTGTACTTCATTCTGGGGCATGGCTACTAAATCTGACTCCATGGAGACTCAACCTACAAAGGCCAAATTTTCTTCAATGCTCTCTCCTGAAAAAGACTCCAGTTCTAAAAGATTAAGGACATCCAAACAATCTACTGAAACTTCCAAAGTAAGTAATAAAGACTTAATTGACTCAAACTTTTACTTAGAGGAATTAAAACTAGCATTAAAACCTATCCAAAGTGCCATTCAAAACTTTTCAGAACAGTTTACAGATTTTAGTAAAACTTTAAAACAAATAAATGACAGAATGGATTTGATAGAAAATAGAAATACAGCTCTAGAGATAAAAACTGATACTTTGGAAAATGTTCTTAAATCTAAAGATAAGATTATTTCTGATATACAAACTAAGCTGCTGGATTTGGAAGCCAGAAGTCGAAGAAATAATATCATTATCCGGGGTTTGCCAGAATCTTATGACAATAAAAATTTATTATCTGTGACTAAAGACATTTTTGAAACATTATTAAACAGTGAAACATCCACAAAAACTATAATTGTAGAGAGAGCACATAGAGCTTTACGTTCCAGACAAGATTCTTCTACACCAAGGATTATCTATACCAAATTACTAAACTTTCAAGACACTTTCCAAATACTGGAGGCAGCGAAAAGTAAAAAACAATTTATATGGAAATCTCACAAACTGTCATTCTCCCAAGATCTTCCTTCTCAAATAAAATTAAACAGACAAAAACTTGCACCTTATTGTGCTGACTTGATAAAAAGAGGAATAAGATTTAGGATGTCTTATCCAAATACTTTGTCCTTTATAGTAAATGAAAGAAGATTTGTGTGTTCTGAACCAAAAGAAGCTAAAGCCATTTTTGTCAAAACATTTAAAAAGCTACCAGACAATGTGTCATAATATGTCATTATGAATGAATTTTAAATGTGATATATTATAGTCATAGTTCATGTTTTAGAACACATATGTTGGTTATTATTTAACTTTATTTTCTTTTTTCCCTAATATGATAAACAGAATGGAGTTATACTTGTACTAGTGATAAACAAAGATTAATATACCATAGTTGCATATATTTTACAGATGAAATATACCATAGTTGCATATATTTTACAGGTGAAACGTGGTCATGTTTTTTTTTTTTTTTTTTTTCCTCAAATTGTCATATGGCTATTTTCTCATTTTTCATGAAGAAAAACTCAGTTTCCTTTTAGTTTATGTTAAAAAGATTCCCTGCAGTTTTGCGATTGATGGAGGGAGAATTCTACAATTCTCGAGACTCGCAAAAGAGAAAATCTTCTCCTGAAGCAACAGATGCATCTCTAATACAACACGCGCTTGCTAGGAATGCTCCGAAGAGGTGGATGACATCATCAGTCACTGCGAGCAGCGGATAGCGCCCTACATGTAAGGAAACATATTGTAAACGGACAGTAAGCGGCCAAAAAGCTTTTATTCCCTTATACACACTCATAGAAGTATGATAGCTATGTGATGTCAGTGTTTTACATCAGCGGATGCTATCTTTATTCCTTAAATAACGTCTATCCATATTTCCCTTTTATACCACCAATTTGAGTAAAATTACTCAATATTAAATACGGACATATGTATATACATTAAGTCAGACTAGTTCTATTGTCTACAGTCATATATGACTGGATTAACAACCATAAACATTTTAAAGTTATAACAGTGTTGAATAATATCTATATATTTCACTGCTTGCTTGTGTATTTAGTATTTGGACATGTTTTAATAAAAATATTGTGGGGAGATTGTACATTCAAGTAATGCATAAGAAACTATTTCACTTATTTGAAAATTTAGATAGGTTTGAATTTGACCTTGTCCACTATAATTTATATATTAGGAATGACTCGATTGAATGCCTTAGATCTGGTATATTTTATTTTGGCTTGGCAAGGGTTATGCAAAAGAGAATCTATTTCAAGTGTGAAATATTTATTATTCTGTTACCATATTACTTAGTTTAATCTTATATAAGGTAGATTTATTGTCACTAACATTCTAAATCAAATCTTTCAAAATATTTAAATTTATAACAGTTTTTAAGAAACTAGGTATTGTTCAGTGGTTCTTCTGTGCGTCCATTTTTTGCCACTAGATGGCAACAGAGTACATGCATGATACAGTAAAATACTGTCAGAAGATTACTTAAATCAACAGTTTTGACAGTTAATTTTCATTTATATGGATTTGAAGTATAAAATCTAAGTCTCATAGAGAAAATACTTGTCACATTAGAAATAATTTTAAATGAACATACTTTAATATTTAAACATTTCTTGTATTAGTTATATTGTAAATGAATACTGACATAGTTATTATTGTTAATTATATGAATATAGGTAATTGTGAAATCTAGTCTTGTTATGCTTTGTTTATAGTTATCTTTTTATATATAATAAAGATGACAGCTTATTTAGGATATATTTACAGTTAGTATCTCATAGGATTATTAATATAGAAAGTAATGTGATTATATTAGTCTTTTAATAGTAACATATGTTATTAAGGTACATTATACTGATATATTAAGTACTTGAGGAAATTTACTTATCACTAGATAGTTTTTTATCTATAAATAAGAGCTTGTAGTTAATCATATTAAGTGGGGATTGAATATGTTGGACATCTTGAATTTAGTTTGTATTGTAAATAGGTTTAGTAATATATTATTGATTTTAATTTTTGTTAGGTTAACATTGAGTATTCTCTATACAAATTTCATACTTCTACGACCAATAATTTCATCATTTAGTATAGTTACATTCCATCTTCCTTTATCATTAGGTGTTTGGTGGGTAGGCACTAGGGTTAGGATAAAGGATATAAATAACTTTCATAATATTTTTGATTCTATTTTTCTTTCACATGAGATTTTTAGCAATGTGATGTCTCTTTTAAATACGGTTCATTTAAAATCTGTTTTTTTTAGCTTTTCCAAATGTAATGATTTAATTGTGCTTTGGACTCTAATCTGTGGCTTCCGGGCAGTATCAATAACAATGGTAAGCTCAAATTATGACAACTGAATTAATACTAGATTCCTGGAATGTTAGAGGTATTCAAGATAAAGCAAAAAAGTCATTATTGTTCCATTTGATTTTCAAGTCACAAGCCAATATCTGTTTTATTCAGGAATCCCATATTCCTCGTCTTGATTGGGATAAAGAGAGTAACAAAAAATGGATTAGGAAGATTATAGCTTCAGGGGATTCATCGAATTCCAGAGGAGTAGCAATAATTATTAAGCAAAGATTTTTGGGGAACATTATAGATGAGAAATTTGATAATGAGGGTAGATGGTGTTTATTTACTACTTCCATTAATGGTCTTGATAAACCTCTTTTAGTTTTAAACATATATGGCCCATGTAACTCACAACATTTGTTTATTTTAAAGATTTATAAAATTCTCATATCATACAAAGACCACTATATTATAATAGGTGGGGATTGGAATGCAGTAATTAACCCAGAGATTGATCGTTCCCGCTCTGCTGTCACCGACAACTATCAATCAACTATGGCCCTTAATGATTTGATGGAAGAGTATAGTTTAATGGACCCAATACATACTGTTAAATTCCCAAATAGAAGTGATACTTACACATACTACTCTAAATGCTACCATTCATGGTCCAGATTGGATTTTTTTTAAATTTCTGATTCTATTTCAAAATATATTTTAGATTTTAATATTGAACCTAGATTCTTTTCTGATCACTCAAGAATCTTGCTAAATCTAAACATAAATAACAATATTAAAAATAAAAGCAATATGAATAAATGGTCTTTAAATAACAATTTATTACAAAATGAAGAAATTCGTAAACAATGTTCTGAAATTTTGCAGGAAATGGAGGCCAGTCTGGAAACATCAGATATCCCTTATGATATACAATGGGCAGCTTGTAAAGCCAGATTAAGAGGTTTATTTATCAGTAAAGCGACCTTTCTTAAAAAACTTTACTCTAAAAAAGAGGAGTTTTTAAAATCTAGAATTCTATCCCTGGAAAAACAACTTAGAACGAAATATGATTATTCCATAGAAAAACAAATCCTTGAAGATCAAAAAGATTTAATTTTACTGCATCAACATAAGCTATCCTTAGCGGATCAAAAGCTACTAGCTTTATACTCAGAATGGGCTCAGGTTCCCTCTAAATTACTGGCTAGAATTATTAAAATTAATGATAATAGACCTAAAATAGCATCTTTGTCTTATAACAATAGATTATATAACACAGATGAAGAAATTATTCAACTCTTTACTACTCTTTTTACTGATCTATACTCAAATACTCCTAACGCTGATAATGAGAACAATATAGAAACCTTCCTAGAATCCCTGCATTTTCCTAAACTAAATGATAACCAACAAAGTTTACTTTCAGCACCTATATCCTTACAAGAAATCTCAGATTCAATTGATAATCTTAAAGCAGCTAAATCTCCTGGCCCGGATGGATTCACTCCGGAATTCTTCAAAACCTTTAAAATAATAGTTCTTCCCTTTCTTTTCAAAGTGTATAACTTTATAAGTCTTAATAACATCTCAGATATTCATTGGAATACTTCTAAAACTATCCTAACTATAGACCCATTTCTTTAATAAATGTAGACATTAAGATTCTATCATCTATCTTAGCTAATAGATTGAAAAAAAATTTACCCTCAATTATCTCTAAAGATCAATCTGGCTTCATGTCTCGCAGACATGCTTGGGACAACACATTGTCCTTAGAGTCAATTATTCACCTCATTAAAAAAGACGCTAACCCATTATATGCACTGATCATGGACGCATCAAATGCTTTTGACAGAGTTTCTTGGAATTTTCTTTTTCAGACCATGACTTGTTTTAATATTCCTTCATTCTTCTTAAATTTCATTAAAATATTATACAAAGATATGCATACCAGACTCTATATTAATGGTCTTTTTTCATCTCCAATAAAGATCACTAGAGGAACAAGACAAGGATGTCCACTATCCCCTTTTCTCTTTACATTTATTTAGAACCTTTATTGTTATATATTATTCAAAATACTTTTCACAATGTCCCAAGAATACTTAATACAAAAATTTATTTCTCAGCCTTTGCTGATGACCTAATAATTTACTTTCAAACTCCTATCTCTGACTATAGAAAAATAATTAACTCTATTAATTACTTCTCTTCAGTTTCGAATTATCTTTTAAACTCTTCCAAAACCTATATATTTCCTTTAAATCATTTGGTACATAATACATGTCTGTTTTTGGACCATCAATTCCAGTTTACTTATAATATAAAATATTTAGGTATCAAGTTAGAGCACAATAACAAATCATCTTCCCAAATAATATATATAAACTTTGGAATTTGATGTTATCTGATATAAGCAGATGGCAGCTTCTAAATCTTTCGCTTTTATCAAAAGCTGCGATAATTAAAATGAATATTTTGCCTAAATTTCTGTATCAATTTATGTCATCCGATCAGATAATTCTGAAATCCTTCTTTGACAATGTAAATAAGACATTGGCTAAATTTTTATGGTTCCCCAAATCTGTCAGAATTTCATACTCTAGATTATCAGTTTCTAAGGACAAAGGTGGACTGGGTCTTCCAAACTTGTATCTCTATTATCTGATAGTTTCCTCCAATAAACTCTTCACCATATCTAATTTCAAAATTATTAATCATATAAATCACTCTTTATGGATAGAAATATGGTATAAATACATCATTTCAAAAAATATAAATCCAGGTGCTCTCCCCTTTATTTCTTTGGACAACAAATGTACCAAAAACTTATCCATCTTTATTAAGCAAAAAGTTAATGCCTTTCAATCATTACTAAAAATATGCAATTTAGATAAGATCTCTCATTATTTACAACCACTTCATCTAAACCCAAATATAATGATTGATAATAAACCTTTTGACTTAACAAAATATCCTCTTATTAAAAATCTAAAAATTGGAGACGTCTTGAAACATTTTGATCTTCCTTTACCTGTTTGGCGTGAGTCATTGAAAGTTAGTTGGAACTATACACCTATTCTTCGTCAATTAAGACAAATAATCAAAACTAAGTTTTTATCTATAGACCCAACAGAAATTCAAATGAATAATCTCAACACAATTATCAAAATGGTATCTTCATCAGATAAAATGCTCTCAAATTCCTACAAGTTGATAAAAAACTTAGTGACAGTAAACAATTGTCTTTTATCTAATACATGGCTGAATTATAATTCTAAGATTACTGAGTCTCAAAAACTCTTGGCTATCAGACGTACAAAGGAATTTATCCCTTTCAAAAAACTATTATATACCCAATTGATGATTAATAATGATGCCTATTACACCCCTTATAAATTAAATAAATTCAATCCAAGCAAATCTTCATCATGCTCTTGTTGCTATCATCCCCAAGCTGATATACTCCATATTCTGTGGTATTGTCATTTTTCTCATAGATTATGGACTTCTTTGAAAGTCAGACTACAAAGAATGGGATACTACAAATCTACGCTTTCCTGGGAATTTGCCATTTTACATATTCCTTTAACTCATCTATCAAAATTAGACACTCATGTTATCGTTTTTATTTGCTCTTTAATAAAACTTTACATTACACAAAATTGGCTTGATCGCACCAAACTAAATTGGAAAACCTTCCAAAAAATGGCTTATTCATATATTGATGCACAGGGGAACATTGTTAGAAGTCCAAATAAAAAGGCATTAAAGAAGCTGGTATTGGAAAAAGTGTTAAATATTATTAATATTTAAAGTCATCACATTGAGTATTATTTCATGATGGTATTTTTCTTACAGTGCTTTTTTTTCTTTTTTTTTTTCATTCCTTTTTATCTGTTCAGAATACCTAACTTGTATATAGTGTATATATTTAGTATTGTTTTATTACTATTGTTATATGTAAACTCTCCTAAATGATTGTTTTTTAGTTATGAGTTGTAATATTACTATCCAATTCTACTTACATGTACAAAACTCTTAAATGTCTGTTTTATAAAATGAATAAAAATTTATTGGAAAAAAAAAAAAGAGTGGAATTTGATAGATGATATTGGTTTAGTTTGTTTAGCAGGATTTGGTGTGAGATGCACAGTTTAGTGAGGTACATGCCAAATGGGGCATTGTACTTAATGATTGGCCTAATGAGGGAAGAGTAGAGGGAGACAATAACCTCTTTCTTCCTGGATGCAAAACCCTTAGTAATGAGATGTGCCACATAGAAGGACTTTCTGACCACAGTGGCAATGTGGTGGTCAAAAGAGAGTTTGCTGTCAACCTGTGTTCCCAGATCTCTTATAATGTCTTCTGTGTTAAGTGGACTACCATTGATGTGGTAATTCATGGGAACCATGTTTTTCCTAAAGGGGATGATGACACATTTTTTGACATTGAGCTTAAAGCCAAGGTTCTGACACCAGTCTTTAAGCCATTTTCTTAAATATATTTTGTGTTGGCTTTGACAGCATCCTGTGAGCTGTACATATGCATTTGTTATGTGTAAACTTACCTTGTTGTCCTTCTTTTCCTTGATTTGGGCCCAGGTTGTCCACGTTGCTTCCACCTTCATATTTCAGTATTACATTTTGCAGATATGTTTGCCTTTGCTGCAGTTATTGACCATTGCCATGTATTATGTTATTGACATGCTGACTATGTGTCAAATGTATGGCCATTTTAGGGATGCAGGACATCTGCACACAAGTCACTGCCTACTCTTTGCAATACGTCCTTGTTCTCATTATACTTGTGTTGACCAGTGTAAATTGTTGAATCCATGTGCACAATCTGATATATTTTTTAAGATAAAAAAAAAAAAAAACTGAAACCAGTGCATCACTTTCAAGAAACATAGAAATGCAACAATAAGACAAGAAAGTGTTTCCACAGTAGAATATTTTATTAAACAAAATGAAACAGGTTAAAATATGACTAAAATAATAAGATGAGCGCTTTCAGCCTTAGGCCTTCATCAGATCCTGATGTGGACTCACTTTCTAGTCTTATTGTTGGATATTTTTTAAGATGTAGTGTTAGAGTTTTGCAAATACCCTTACATGTCACTGGAGTGTGTATATGTATTGACATTGCTTTCAAGTATGTTCCATTTAGGCCACTGTCTGTGATTCATATACACCTACATCCTGTGCCTGGCCTTTGACATGGCATATGAGTGTGTGACATATATGCATTCCATTACAAATTTATTTGAGTTAAGTACATCTACTAGGGTATTTAGCAGCCATTTTGCTGCTTTGCTGCAGTACTGTTGTTTGGCACTATGCTTGCTTGTTTGCCTTTCATATGCATGGTCAAAGGTTCAGTTCTGCCTTCTGCTGGAGTTATCTAGCATTCTTAGATCTGCATGTGCTCATATGTGATGTTGCTTGGCTTACACTTGTACTGTTGGCAGTAAGGATATGTAAGTTGCACATATATGTGTTTATTTGTCCAATGTGTACTTTCATGCTTATTTATTACACTCCAACACACATCTACCATTGGTCATACACATCCAAATATGACTGCCACACAGTTTGCAACATGGCATAACTTGATAGTGCATAGGTAGATATGTTTTTTTTTTCATTTTACAATGGCTGGTATACATCCTCACCCTGTTTGCCAACTTTCCATTGACCATGTTGTACATTGTGCCATCTGTGTAACTTACCTGTCCTTACTGTTTGAAATGTGTTGTGATGTTTGTTCTATGGTTATACCTGCTCCGATTGCCTTCTCCTCCTATTTCCCTGTCTTTACCTTTCCTTCTTTTCTTAAAAACATAAAACAATGGGGTCTATTCCCACCAAAAAAAAAAAAAAAGAAAAATTGCCCATGCCCCTCTGATTTTCCCTTCTGATTTCCCTATTTCATCGTCCCTCTTGTGTGTCCCTCTTTTCACCCATACTCCACATCTTTTCTATCTCCCACCCCCATTGGGTGTGTGTATTTTCAGTGTTTCCATGTAAGTCCCACACCCATTGTTAGCTAAAGTTAGCTGTAGTGATACAACTGTAATTGCCCTTGGCTTTTATTATATTTTTTAGAAAATGTATGGATTCTGTTGGAATACATAGGTAAGATTTAGCATATTTTTTTATAATAATGAAGTTGAGATGATATTCTGTAGTTGTCCTTATGCTTACTGGAGATATTCTGTTATAGTCATCTATTTAAAATTGTCAGGATAATTGAATTGTGAGTTTCTTTTCATAACTGTTTTATGTATATCATGCTTTGACAGCAATTTTGCATTACCTACAGCTTACTTATGGGTATTGTTTAGTGCACTGTTATTAATAAGTCACTCTTTAGTGTGCTGAGATATTCATAGTTCACAGTGGTACATTTACATATGACATTGTTATCATATATACAGTACTAATAAAGCCTCAAGTCTTATTTGGAGAACGTCATTCTGTTCTAGAATCCATGTATCCAAGTGAATAAAAGTTTTATTAGCTGAAATACTTCAATAGTGAAAACCAAATTTGTTACATAAACAAAGGACTAGGAATGTTAAAAACAAGTATACCTTTATTAAACATATATTCACATAGGTGCACACTTTTGTACATGTGCACAGACACCTGCACAGATACACAATGGGAAAAAAAAGAATATGCAAAAGAGTACAGAAACGGTAGCAATTGTTTTTCATATTGTCTTACTGCTTTTTTTAACAAAAAGATTTAATACCTATAAAAGTGGTATAAATTCTGGTTCCCTAACACTGCTACAACTGTTTTTAATTCTGCTGAAAATGCATAAATCCAAAAGCTCATCTGTAGAACCAATGTTTTTTTCAGCAAAAGGTATTACACCATGCTTAACTGGGTTACTTCTAATAAAATATGTGTCATTAGCAGCATATGCAATTATTTCTTTTACTTTAATATATATATATATATATATATATATATATATATATATATATATATATATATATATATATGTTCGGTTCGATTCTCAGCTAGAGCAACTTCTGCGTGGAGACATGCGTGAATTGGCGTACCTTCGTTGAAGGTTGTGCATCAGGGCTGGTAACTCGGCATGTAAAAATCAACCACCAATCATTAGCGGACCGGAGTTCCGCTGTGGCGACCCCTAACCGGGAAAAGCCGAAAGACATGCATATATATATATATATATATATATATATATATATATATATATATATGGTTCCCCTTCATATGATCAAATTTCTCTAAACCCAAAAGTCATAAACTCGAAACCAGAATCTCGAATTTAGAGAAACTCGAACATATGAAAGGGACAAAAAAAAATTAACACCTTTCAAATGTTTTCGCAGGGGGGGCTTGTCACCCTGGCACGCTCCACACCCCCCCTACTTAAATATACCTACTCTGAGATCGTACTCTAGTGAAGGAAAGGGAAATCTTCCATTCCGAGCTATATGCGTAAGCACAAAATGGAAGATTTTCCATTCCTCAGCTATAGTGTGGTCATGGAACATTCACATTTAAACTCCTAGGGTAGAGGGGGACCTGGCCCCCTGCAATAAGGTAAGTTAAATTTTTATTTTTTTAAACCTAAGGCTCCCATTACAAATTTCGAGTGAATGGAAGTTCAAGATTCTGGTCTCGAGATTATGAATTTCGAGCTGCCATCCATTCAATCTTGTGAAGGGGAACTCTCTCTCTCTCTCTCTCTATATATATATATATATATATATATATATATATATATATATATATATAAATATATCATTTGGAATGTTTTCAATTTTTCTGTGTAACATCAGCTTCACTGATGAGATAAGTAAATAGGGATATACAAATACATAATTGGTATGTTGACAATGAAACATATGTTTAACCTTAGTAACACAGGTGAGATACTACTAAAGTAGATGCATGCAGAGATGAGTGGATATCAAGGAGGTTCAAATTTTCTGCATAGCTGTGTATGAAACTATTTACCCAATAAACGGTGGAAACTGATTTTCATGGTAGCATTAAGATGGTGTGGGAGAGGTGGAAGAATTAAAGCAGTCAGGAAAATGCATAGTGGGCTATCTTAAAGTGAGGTGGACTTGATGGTAGAAACAGTTTCCTTCAGTCAGACTATTCACATGCTGGACATCAGTATATAATCACTGTATTATGGAGCTCCATCTGTGGGACATATTGTTTGAATGCATGTGTGTAGCTATGAAAGTACAGAATAATGACAATTCTGCACAGTGTTTTTTTTATTTTATCGATATAATGTTGTGAGAAGAACATCATTGCATACATGCATAGACTACAATATTGTACACACAGACACAGTATGAAAAAGATCTCATTTTTTCATCATTTGATCAATAGTCATAACTGCAGGGAAAAGAAACCTAACTGTTACATGGAAGAAATACTGTTCTGAGTATATACATCTCTTTCCTGATTAAATTTGTTCTCACAAAGCTCTACTAATGAATTGCAAAATATTGAATCAACTACTTTTTTGTATTGGTGACTATATATACTAAACAGTTTTCTCAAGGAAAAAAAAGATCCGAATAAAATGCCAGTGATTTGCACACCTAGTCATTACCATTCAGTCAAGAATGGGGAATTACAGAGGTTATTTAAGAGATAATTTGAAACCTGTGATAATGCATAAGGATTTAAATGGCTCCCGAGGTACCAATAGAGATACAGGCCACAGGCTGAGGAGTTTATTGGAACCAGTGAGGGAGTAATTTATCTTCAAGTATGCAACTGCAGGCTTCCAATTGCCACTATTATTTTAGGAATCAATCAAATTAACTAGAGGAAAACGACACTAAATAGCATGTTTGGGGAAAGATGTGAATCTTTTAACATATTGTGGGTATAGCGGTGCCCTTAGTATTACATGAATACTAAAATGGTGAAAAGGCATTTACTTGAAAATGAAATGAAAGAAGAAGTAGAAATGACAGCGAGGAGGATCTTTGAATTTTAGCATTTTAAATATGCATTTATATATGAGTAACGTTAATGGTTTCCACAGCCTCTGTTATGTGCTTTGTGTAACAGCATGAATAAAGATGCATAGTCCAAGTGTCTGAGATTGCACAGCGGTAGTTTCCATTCCTAGCAGATCATTTTTTTTCTGTCTTCCAAAAAGTAATGTTTTCCTGAAGTCAGTGCTCATATAGTCTTGATAAGAAGCAATCTGGACTGACAGACTGCACAAAAGGGGCAAGATATTTAGATAGCTAGTTTATGCTTAATAAGGCACATGTTTCAAAAGTGGCCTTTGTTCACATACAAGGCATGCAGCCTGGCAACTACTGCATATAAAGTCACATTTTGTGAAGAACAAATTTGTTAACGTGTATGCTAATGCAGTATTTAAGTGCAAACTGATGATAATAGGCATCATGCGGAGAGCTCACCCACATTTTGTAAGCTTTTCTCTACACTAAAAGCCTTTTGACTTTTTATGCAATGTTAATGTTTTGGTAAAGCACATTTAAACACGACTCAAGATTATTTATTTGTATAAACAGAAGATTGACTTCTTCCTGTGACCCTTTTTAGCAGCATTTAGGAAGTACATATAAAACATAATGCGATGGAGGATTGAGGCTCCCTGTTCATCTTGTTTATTTACTTTTACAGATGGTTTAGCTTCCATTTATTGCTACAGGCATTATGAGATTTGTAATTCAGATATTCCACCTTTATCAAAGCAGTTTCCCTATGTTTACTTCAGACCGTTTCATCCTGCTTCTGTTTTTTTTACCTAACAACATTCCACATTCATTATGAGAAGGACATTCATATTTTTCTAAAATGTAAACCTTTTAATGCTGTTCGTGTGTTACTGATTATTTTTCACCTTCTGGATGCCTTACACTCCACTGTAAAGTATATAAAAGTATCTTATGCATTACAAATTGTGGTTTGTGAATTCCCCTCAAAGATGAAATGTGCTGTTGAACAGAAAAGTTTTCACCCCTTTATGGAATCACATACATTGTCCTGTTGATGGTCACTGTCAATGGAGTATAACAAATATGTTATGATACAATCCACTTTAAACTTAAGGGACCAACAATGGTGTTGGAATATATAACAATTGGTGACTGAATTATTCATATAAAAAATATTTACAGATATTTAAAAATCAGGTAAATAAGTTCATGTATATTTTACCCTGCAGTTACAAATGTACTTCATGTGTAATTTAAATGTGGAGCTTTTCTATCTGGGCCTCTTCTGAAAATGGATTTTGCCCAGTCAGACTTTTCCCATTCAACAAATACAACCAAATAAATAATGATAAATTATAATTACTGCAGAATTATTTGTCCATTGAAGAGAAGGTTCCCTTTTGTTATGTTGTTTACCAATTCCTGTAACTTAAACAATGTGCACAGCAAGAAACTGCTATGCACCGAGGAGAAGTAAACATTGATACTAATATTTTTATTGATCTTTTAAAATGTATTAAAATGTATTATGTTTAAAACTAAAATATGACCACAAACTAAAAGAGTTTGCAGGTTGTATAGTATTATAAATTGCCCCCACTGAAAAGGTTCAGGAATGCTGTAGCATGACAGGGAGTAATCAATGTGTTTGCATGTGCCCAGAACATAGTAAAAACCCTGTGTTTGCAGGGAATTAATTGATAATTGATATCTCAGGCTATGCAGCAACCAGGAAACTGGCTGTGACAAATTACTGTGAAGACAATTGGAAATTGAATTCTGGTAGAATGGAAATAATGAGTTTATGACAACAACGATATGACCTTGAGACACATTTGCACTTGCATTTAAAATGGCTGCTACCAAATTAATGAGTATTTATCAAAAAAAAAAGATAGCCGCATACACTGTAATGAAAATAAACTAGGAGATGATAACTGACAAAAATATAAATAAATCAATTAGCTTCACTCTGCTCATGAATAAGTTGTTGATTGAATGATTGATTGATTGATTGATCTTTGTTCACCAGGGTATTAAGACTGATCCAAGTAGACTAATATCAGCCATGGCCAAAGTGCACAGCTATAAAGATTAGCTTGATGCAATTTACATACTGTTATAAATTCACACATGGCATTACCTTTAAAATTCACATATTTAGTATAAAACATTATATAGAAACACTAGTATGTAATCTGATGTTACAACTTGGTGTTACAAACATAAGAATGTTAACAATGTGAAGAGTCTAGGATTTGTTTAGATTACATTTTTATTTGCTATAGTTCATAGTTTCATAGGTTAATCCTAGGCTATTGATTTGGTTGCTCATTTGTAATGTAGCCTCAAGATGCTCGTTCATAAAAAATTATTAACGTGGGTAGTTAATAGGTAGGTTTTTCCTCCTTTCAACGAGGGCATGAAGAGCCAAAGCCATTGTGAATTTACAATTATCCATCATTCATCCAGGTTACACTTAAAAAGGTGCAGGCATGATAATTCATTTCATTAACATTTATGAATCTACTTCTGTCATAACACAACTAGGTAGATAAGTGCAAGTTTCATTTCAAATACATTTTGGTTGATGATAACAGTAAGTATTATTTTTCTGTAGAACATAGCTTCTGAATAGACGCAAGGGAAAAAAATCTAAGAATTTTTGAAAACATCCAAAAGGAAAACGAATTTAAAATAAAACCATGCAGACATTTTAGGTGGAAAAAAAAAAGCAACAAAAAGAAAAGGAAAGAAACATAACACCAGGGTAGTTGTTTGTTTATACTTTTTAAACATTGCATGCTATTATTCATTTATTTGGCTACTCCCTTTAAAGAGATACAGTTATTGAAATGCTTTATTGTGCATGTAAGCCATATTTATGTTTGGAGTCCATATTTACTGTTAAAACAGTTTCATTGCACATTTCAAAATCTCTGGGGAATTTTTGTTTGAAGGGTAAATGAGACTCAGCTTTACATATTTCTGATGGCAGAACCTGTAATGTTGTGAAATGTGAAATGTTTAAAGGAAAGTTAACATATATCTATTTTAATAGAAGTTTGAAGCTGACCTAATAATTTATTGAGCTAAACCTCTTCAAATCTTTGATGTATTTTTTATTGCTGGCTTGTTTAACTGAAATCTTGTACAAGTGTTTAGCTCCCCTTAGGATTTTGCAACATTTTTCTTTTCCTCAGAGCTTAATGACTCATAATTGTATAATAATATGGTCATATAAGGCTGCAAGAAACTCTGAGTTCATTACATTTATTTGTCTCTCTTTGTGGTAAGGCTGTTATAGTACAATGGAGATTATTACAATTAATGTTAATTTTACAATATGCTGTGGCATACAGCATTAGAGCAACAGCAGCCAACAGTATAAATAACTGTCAGTGTTTTTGTTGTGTAGGAATTCTGCTGCTCTGCACATTCAGACAGCTATGGTGTGAAGTTTATTGTCTATTACAGTAAGAATTAATCCCAAATGAGTCTTCACTATTTAATGCATTTGTTCTTGTTCTTCTAATTCAGCAAAATGTTGCTGTAAAATGGCTTTTGATATCAATGTTTTAGCATATACAGTATTGACTAGTTGTTATTTGCAGGAAAATGCTTACAACAAGTATAAAATCGTCCTAGTCTTAGCATTTACAACCAGAAGTATTGTTTAAGCTTTTGTTTACATAGCATGAATGGAATTGAGGTAAGTTATTTAAAAACTGTCCATTATTATAGATACGTTACAATGTAATTTATACAAACTGTATAATATTTAATCTCACTTCTAATCATTGCTGTTGTTATGTGAGCTGTATTGAAAATGACAGCTGTCATTTTCCAGAGTTGCACAGTCTAACGGGCCTAGAAGACTTATATTTTGTTTGGGAGATCTTTAGCTGTACACTGGCATTAAACTACAAATGGGAAGATGTAAGACTTGCAAGGAATGGCATTGTTTTTATCAAACATTTCATACATAACCCTTAACCTCAAATACGTGACATTGTAATATACTAATACCTTAGCAAACAAGAATTTAACTTCCCTAGATACTGATCATTTTTCAAATAATTTATCAAACATCTTAACCTCAAATATGTGACATTGTAATATACTAATACCTTAACAAGCAAGAATTTAACTTCCCTAGATACTGATCATTTTTCAAATAATTTATCAAACACAAATACTATCATGTTTGTACATGGTCTTATATTAACTTTATTCCTCAAAATTACAACTAACTTCACCACTTACCATTTCCAACTAGACAATCAGTATATAAAGTAAGCAACAACATTTAATAACCTTACCCTAACAACACCTAATAGCTTTTATGTGTCCCCATCATTGTTATAAGTACACTCACAGACCTGAAATGACACTGACTACTCTTTACAAATAAAAGCCTCCATAATATTTCCTTTAAAACTCACAAAAGACTATTCAAACTTTTTCAGGTGCTCAGTCACATAGCAGCCCGACTAATGCTTAGTGGTGATGTTCACCCAAACCCAGGCCCTGAACACATGAGCTCATTAAACTCCCCAATGCAAATCAAACTACCTACTTCACATAAAAGTTCTGAAATACTACTATTAAACGTAAATCTTAGAAGTATGCTCAATAAAATACACCAACTCCATGCGACTCTCTCCCTTTACAACCCAGACATTACCATCCTTACTGAAACCGAGTTGAAACCACATATACCAGACATAGAAATAACCCCACCTGGTACAATATTCTAAGAGCTGACAGAATAGAAAATGAGGGAGGTGGTGTAGCAATTCTCTTTAAGAACATGCTCAACTGACAACCTGTAAACATAAGTATTACTAACATTAATAATGCAGAGTTACTCATAACCAGATTACAACTAAACCAGAACATTATATATATATATATATATATATATATATATATATATATATATATATATATATATATATATATATAAAATAGCCGTCTACATTCCTCCAAGAAACAATTCCAGTACAATCAAAATCATTCTCCAAAATGTCACAAAAGCCATATCACAGGAAACCATTACTGCAGGAAACCTTAACACAGACTGGATGACACGTAACTCTGACAATCATCAAAACTACCTAAATATCCATGGTTTCACTCAAATGATTTCTTACCCAACTAGAACTGACAAGAAAACATATAAACAATCTATTTTGGACTGGTTCTTAACTAATAAACCCACTATTACCAAATAGCAGGGTGTCTGGGCATATTCTTCACTGAAAGTGTTTTAGCACTGACTAAGAAGAACAAGTCTCCCACAATGCCAACACCCAACAATCCAAGCAATATTGAGGATGCATTTTCGTTTCAGACAGTCCCAAAGCAAACTACTGCAAAACTATTGAAGAAGTCTAAACCCACTTCACTGGCAGCAGATAACTTGCCAACAGAATATCTAAAATTAGCAGCAGATGCTATTACTTTCCCTGTGTCAGTACTTATAAACCACTCTGTAACAGAACAGTATGTCCCAGCTATTTGGAAAATTGCATATATTACACCATTACACAAAGGAGGTAATTTAACAGAACTAACAACTGGGCCATTATTATACTTTCACCACTTTCTAAAGTTCTGGAAAGATGTATCCACTTTCAACTTCTTAAACACCTTCTAAATAATAATCTCCTCTCATCATCCCAGCATGGATTCCAACCACATCATAGCACTACTACAGCTCTTCTAACTTCCATTAATACTATAAATACATTCAGAGATGATGGCAAAATAGTGTCTTTGGTCCTTTAGGACATGTCTAAAGCATTCGATACAGTTTCCCATCCTAAGTTACTGTCCACTCTGAAAAAGCTTAATATCAACCATGATGCTAACTGGTTTTAAAGTTATCTATCTAGCCACTAACAAGCTGTGAAATGGAAGAAAGATCGATATCCACTCCTTCCTCTTAAACTTGGAGTCCCTCAGGATTCAATCCTAGGGCCCCTCCTCTTCAGCATATTCATAAATGATCTTAACACTGCCTCCTCTCAAGCATCTATCATACAATACGCAGATGACTCAACCCTCATATGTGCAGCATCCACAATAACTCAACTTCTTACAGTGACACTCATCATCACACAAAACAATCATCACAAAACAAGGTGAGAAACAACAATTTATTTGTGTTTACTGAAACATGGTTAAACCAAAATATCAGTGATAGCACAGTAAATTTAGAGGGCATGACTTTATTCAGAGCATACAGAATTCAGTCACTATGTGGCAAGTCCAGAGGAGGGGGAGTGTGTATATATGTTAATAACAACTGGTGCAGCAACTGTGTAGTGACCACCATCTTTTGCTCAGAAAACATTAAAACTCTGTCACTAAAATGCAGATCCATCTACCTGCCAAGAGAGTTCAATACAATATGGATCACAGCAGTCTACGTCCCAACTGATGCAAATACCATTGACGCTCTGTCAACCTTATATCAGTCTATAAGTGACCTGCAAAACAGAAATCCAGAGCATGCAATAGTAATTGCAGGAGACTTCAATCAGGCTAACCTAAAGACTGTATTACCCCACTACTACCAGCATGTAAACTTTGCCACAAGGGGGTAAATATACCGGATAAGGTCTACACTAACATCAAAGTTGCATATAAAACAAAACCTCATCCACATCTAGGGAGCTCTGACCACCTAAGCCATAATGCTGGTTCCAGCTTATAAATCCATACTGAAAACCAGTACACCAGTTAGAAAACAAATAAGGATCTGGCCTGAGGGAGCAATCTCAGCTGTACAAGACTGTTTTGAGTGTACAGACTGGTCAGTGTTTAGAGAAGCTGCTGTGACAAACAGCCATATTCACTTGAACACATATACTGTGTCGGTCACAGCTTAAATTTCTAAGTATGTGGAGGATGTAACAAACACCAAACTCATCACCATATGGGCAAATCCAAAACTTTGGCTAACTAGTGAGGAGTATAAGCTCTTGAAAGGAAGAAATGCAGCTTTCAAATTCCAAGATATGGAATCTTTAAGTGTGGCCAGGGCCAAGCTGAACAAAGGTATCAAAGAGGTGAAAAGATCCTATGACTGAAAAATACAAAGCCACTTAGGGACCAAAAGGATACCAGACAACTTTGGAAAGGAATTCAAACCATCGCCAACTACAAGCCTGCATCAGCTTCATGTGATGATAGCACTGAGTTTCTGAACCAACTGAATAAATTCTTCAGTAGGTTTAATGCTGACAACAAAACAACAGCATGCAGAATCCTTGAAGATAAGAATGCAGCGGTGCTGAGCTTCAATACAATTGATGTCACTAGAACCCTAAAATGTGTCAACCCAAGGAAAGCAGCTGGCCCTGACAACATCATGAGCATGGTACAAAGGGAATGTGCAATGGAACTGGCTCCAGTGCTCACTGACATCTTCAACACCTCACTCCATCTAGCCAGTGTTCCAAAATGCTTCAAGGAGATGACTATCATTCCTCTACCCAAGAAACCATGGCCAACAACTCTGAATGACTACCGACCAGTTGCTTTAACCTCAATGGTAATGAAATGCCTGGAGATACTGGTCAAAGATCATATAGCCTCAGTCTTACCTGTGACACTGGACACACTGCAATTCACATACAGGACAAACCACAGGACAGGGGATGCCATCTCACTAGCTCACCATGAAACACTGACCCACTTAGAAGACAAAAACTGCTATGCAAGACTGCTATCCATTGATTTCAGTTCTGCCTTTAACACTGTCATTTCTCAGAATCTGATATTGAAACTACTTCAACTGGGCATAGACTCTCAGTTATGCAATTGAATTCTGAGCTTCATTACTAAAAGGCCTCAGAAGGTTCATGTGGGAGACAACAGCTCTGAAAGTATCATCCTGAATATAGGAGTACCACAGGGGTGTGTCTTAAGGTTCCCTACTAGAAGACCAAAGTCTTGGTCGAACTCAAAATCCTGAAATGGCAAAATATCGAAGCGGCTTTTAAGCAAATTCGTTTCCTGGGAAAGAATTTGCTTGGCCACTTCATTACTTTGCCATGTTTGGCACTGTAGTGCAGTCTCGGAGTTGGTATATTTAAGTAGGAGGGGTGTGGGAGGCGCAGCCCCCCACATCGGGGGTGAGGGGGGACAAAGCCCCCACTTAATGTAATCTTTAAAGTGTTTTATTTATTTATTTTTTTGGAACAATGATTTTTTTTCCCCAGGAAAAAAAATCTCTGTTCTGACAGTTTGAAATTGTAAGCTTTCGCTTACATAGGGTCAATTAATCGCCATTCACTTTTTTAAGTGTTCGGTGATCTAATATAGACCCTGTCTTAAGCCCTCTCCTTTTCACTCTGCTGATACATGACTGCATGGTCAGAAATTAGATGAATAGGATCATCAAATTTGTGGATGACACCACTGTTATAGGCCTGATCAAAGATGGAGTGGTGGAGGCTGGTCTGGTGTGACAGCAACAATCTAGCACTGAATGTCAGCAAGACAAAGGAATTGATTGCTGATTTCAAAAGATCTCAAGTACCACACAAATTTTTATGGATGAAAGGGATGATGTGGAAAGGGTCAAGAGTACAAAGTTGCTGGGTGTTCATATCATGGAGAACTTATACTGGTCAGTCCATGAATTCAGCACAGTCCAAAAAGCTCAGCAATGCTTGCACTTTCTAAGGAAACTTAGGAAGGCAAAATTACCAAGCTCCATACTTCAGAAGTTTTATAGGGGCACCATTGAAAGTGTCCTGACCAACAGCATTGCAATCTGGTATGGGAGCTGTAACAATCAGGATCGGAAGGCTCTTAAGTGAGTTGTAAGTGTGGCAGAAAAAATCAATGGCACCTCACTTACACCTCTGGAAAATCTACACAAATACCGATGCATCAACAGGGCCAAAAAGATTTCCAGTCATCCAAGCATCCTGACAATGGTCTATACACTCACCTGTCTTCAGGCAGGAGATACAAAAGCCTGCATTGTAAGACCACCAGACTAAAAACAGTTTATTTCTAGAAAACTTAAGGAACGCATCATAGAGCATAAATCAAGTATAAGGAGGGGAGTGGAGACTAATGCTCTATCTAAGCATATTTTAAATTGTGGCTCTACACACAGTTTCAAGTTTAGAGTAATAGAATGTGTTGTTAGCTCTATCAGGGGAGGGGACTTATGCAATCATTTAGATAATAAAGAATACGAGTGGATAGTAAGGCTAGCAGCTAATTTATCCCCTGGATTAAATTTTGATGTTTCCTTAAAACCTGTTCTAATAAAAATACAACACACTAAGTTAAAATAACATAGGTAATGCATTTGCGTATATATGTGTGCATGTAAATATAAGTACACAAAAGTAAGCAAATATATGTATGTATGAATTTTATCTAATTTTACTTGTTTATGTTTTAAAATTATAAGTAATGTAATTATTTTAATGCATTAGTCACATGACCATGGCTGCGGGTCACGTGATGTATTGGACGTGTATTTAATGTCTGATTTTAATGTACTTGTGTCTATCATTGAGAAAGGGTCTTGTACCTGAAAGCTTTGTGTTTGATAAAGGTGTGTGTTTTTTACCTCAACTTTTTCGTTGTGCTTTGTACCTTTGACTTTGCAGCAGTATATACTTTGTGTATGAATATGGACATGATTAAAATGTGAGACCATACCTCTCAACTGTACAGATTTTTTGCAGAATGACTACATTTTTGCCTCATATTTTTGGCCAATTTTTCATAAAATTGGAGTTTTCTGGAAAACTATTGGCAAGTCATTAAAGAATGAAGTAAAAAAATAATGATAGACATTTGAGCTTCAGACTTCATACCTTTCAGAAAATGTATGCTAACACAAAATCTGTAATTCTATCAACTTTCTAAGTTTGTAAGGGCAGTATTTAAACATTGTCCCTATTTTTGGGCCTTTGTCCCCCCCCCCCCCATTATGTCTTTGTCCAGATTTCTTGCTCTAAGAAGTTGAGAAGTATGGTGAGAACAAGAACATCCATGAAAGTTTTACATTCAAGGAGACATGATTAGAACATGTGTTCATTAATGCATTGTTGTGTAAGAACTGCTTCATACACTGCTTCAGTACATATGAGACTGGAGAATGTCTGACTAGGTAAAAATTGCATTACATATCTCACACAAAGTACATATCTGTAGGGGTTGGGTCAACATTATTTGGAAGCGACTACTGAAATGAGCATTATGCAACATACCACATAGACAGTTGCAATATTGCATCAGGCTGTGAAATGTGGAAACAGCTATAGCTGACACAAAAATTTGATAGGAAGGCTTATTCTTAGCATTGTTTTAACCTCCATTGCTTGACACCCATCAAGGCCATATAGCAAATGAAAATTCTCATAAGTTTTTGCCACAGGATGAAAAATTACAATTACCACGCTTCAGCATTGATTACTTATGCTGATTTGTGCTAACAGTCATACAAAGGAAAATGGAGAACATGCATTGTTAAACTGAGCATGCTCACAAGAAGTACACCAATTGGGGGAGCATGTACACCAATTGGGGGAGCATGATCATCCACCCATCAAAAAACAATAACATATCAGTCATTGCATCTGTTGAATAAATTATTTTAGCATGTCACCAATGTCCCAATTTTTTTTACTGTTTTTGTGCTTTGCATATTCTTGCAGGTAGACATTGCTAGGTGTGTACACACTCTGCAGACCTGTACATTATATGCTGACACCACAAAATAACTCATAACGCAGTTGTAAGAAGAAGCATAGTTGAAGGGATAGCATGAGCAGTGTGTTTGATTACATACGGACTTCCTTAAAAGGAAGTGTATCATCTGAAGATCAAAACTCTGCACCTGTGAAAGTGTTACAGTAAAGTAACATTGCACACATCAACATATGTTGAGTAAGTCATTCTTGCCTGTTACCACTTGATTTTGAAAACAGTTACAGTATATACATTACATGAGCTCCAATCATTTGCCTATCTATGTGAACATTTTCTAGACCTGTACACTAACTGATGATGCCTTTTAAGAACTCATGTCACAGAAAACACAGTCAACGGGATAACTTGAGTAGTGTGTTGTATCGCATATTGCTTCCCTCAAAACAAAATACAACTGAGGGGGATTATACCCTTCTCAATGTGTAAATGTGTAATTGTGCACATAGCTTGAGTAAGCCCTTTCTGCTATCGTTTGGTAATATATGTTATGCTGCTTACACACTCTCAGAGTTGAGCTCATGCCTATTACTGTTATCTTGCACACCAATAGTAATTACACATTGCAAGAGTTGAAACTGTCTTATCCAGAAGATCTCATGTGTACAGTTCAACTTAGTGTTAACATTTTACACAGGGAGAAGGATCGCCATCTGGCGTACTAGTGTTGTCGAGCTGTATACATTCCAATACACTTTTCTGGTTACCTCTTCCACTGTGTGCTTTGTAACATCTGTGATATGACTTCTTCTTTGGCATTAAGAGTTAATGTACAGTTCTAGAGAATGTGGGCTTATAAGCAGGTGTTTGAATCTGCAGTATATAACTACTGTGAATGTGTAAGGAAACAGTGAGAATCACAACTTGATTTCTCAGCATATGTAGTATAGATAATACAACAGTCCTGCTTATTGCTATTTTCTGACATTTCCTGTCTTCCTGGGAAGCCATGGTTGACAAACCTCACTGCTCTGCCAGAGACGGCTTGTACTTTGCATCCCTAGGCTTTCAGCTGCTGTCAAAGGCTCTTGCCTTCCCCATAGTGCCTTTTTTAGTCAAGATCTCGAAAACATTACCAATCAGAACAAAATAAGGGTAATGCTGTTAAATTAAATTGCATTCCCTGAAAGCACTTCTATCACTAGAAAATGTTGATGTCTGTGCAGTCGCAAAAACCTGGTTTAAGGCCTCAGAGAGTACCCCAGCCCTGCAAGGTTACGATGCTTTCCACACCTTTAGACTGCAAAATGAACATCTGAAAACCAAAGGAGGCGGTGTTTCAGTCTATATTAAAGATAAATTCACCTCTCTTCTAGTTAGACTAGACAACTCCATGGAGTTACACCAGGTCCAGATTGCGGTGGATAAGATCCCCATTCAAGACTTAGCTAGTTATAGATCCCCCTCCACGGGTCACGACACCCATGAAGCCTACTTAACCAAACTGAAGACAACCTAAATTTTAGTAAACACACTGGTTATGAGGGATTTCAAATATCCCATCATCAACTGGGATACCTACTCTAGCCCAAACTCACTAGCACAAAAGTTCCTTGACTTTGTGAACTCAAATGCCCTTGAGCAAATTGTCCATACCCCAACAAGAGGAACAAAGATTCTGCATCTGGTCCACATAAACACGTCAAACAGGTGCACTGCTGCAACTGTTGGACCCTTATTAGTTAAAACTGACCACAAATCAGTCACCTTCAAACTGACACTAACACCAGAACTCACAAAGGCTGAAATCAGACTAAAAAACTTCACCAAGGCAAACTATACCCTCCTAGGTGAAGGTATAAATGATTCCAAGCCCCACCCCAAGCTAAAAGTGGTAACTATGCTGAAGCTTACACTAAAAGTGTATAAACTTGGCTGTGCCGGATAGAATCAAAGCCAGAACCCCAAGTGAAATCAAGCTGCCATGGTGGATTTCCAGCATCAACAAACTCTACAACAAATGCAAAAAGTTGCTGTCGAAGAAAACAAAGACAGGGACCCAACAATGGAAAAGCACCTTCCTCAGCCTTAACAGGCAAACATGACAACTTGTCAAATCCTCCAAGACTTCCTTTGAGAGAAACCTAGCAAGTACTGCCAAAGATAACTATAAGGCCTTTTGTAGCTATGTATGTAACCTAAAGGTTAGGACCCAAGCATGTGCAGAACTGGTGGTCAGTGCCATCACACACACTGCTCCCACAGAGATAACAAACCTGCTAGCAAATATGTTTGGTGAAAATTACACTCCCTTTTCTCCTCCTAACTTATAACAAACCCTTCCCCAAACTTCCACCCCACCTTACATATCTGAAGAATAGCCCTGTCCAAGGCAAAGAACACAGTGTCAATGGGACCAGATGACATCCCAAGCTGTCTATTAAACAGGCTAAAAACATGAACGTGCTTCACCACTAAGTACTATTTTCAATCATAGCCTAACCATAGGCTTTGTTCCTGTGGAATGGACAACAGCTACAGTTGTTCCCCTCTACAAAGGTGGCCTACCAACAGACCCGGGAATTACAGCTCCATAAGTCTGACCAGCCTCATCTATAAGGCCAGGAACATATTATTATGGACCTCATAAATAAAGACATAGGTGATCTCCAAATCCTGGATGCTACCCAATCTGGCTTCATGAAGGGCAAATCCTGCCTGTTAAATCTGGTGGATTTTTGTGAAAGTGTGACCAGGGCCATTGATGAGGGGAAATCTGTACACACAGAATACCTCAACATGGCAAAAGCTTTTGACACAATCCCACATTCAGGCATTACCAATAAACTTAGCAAATTGAATGTAACCCCCTTCATTGTAAGATGGATTGCCAACTGGCTCACAAACTGAACACATACTATCAAAGTGGGTGACTCCACAGCAACCAGCAGACCTTTAGCAGTGGGGTGCCACAGGGGTCAGTGCTGGGCCCCCTACTATTTGGTATATACTTCTCAGAAGTTCAGGTCAAAACTAAAGGGTTGTGGCTGACCAAGTTTGCAGACGACTGCAAACTAGGTGTAATCATTGAATCCCCAAGTGATGTCAGTATACTCCAGTAGGGCCTCACACAGACCAATGACTGGTGCATTAGTCACAATCTCAAACTGAATGCAAAGAAATGCATCATAATTCCCATTGGCATCAACAATGTCCCTTCACACTATCAAATCAACAACAATACCATAAGTACCCATGAAATGGTAAGGGACCTGGGATCACAGGTTGACCATGACCAAAGATTCCAAAGACAACCACAAGGCATTCTATAACTATGTCAAGAATCTAAATGGCAATGCTCAGATCTGCTCTGAGCTAAAACAGAATGGCATTAAATATACTGATCCCAAGGATATTGCCAATATCCTGGCAGATTGATTCAGTGCCAACTTCACCCCCCTCTCACCCCCTAAACGGCCCATCTCAATACCAGAAGATTGCCAAATTCTGGTAATAACAGCCACACAGGTAAAAAACACACTCTCAAAAGCTAAGAATACAGCATCCATGGGACCCGATGACATCCCGGGCTGTGTACTACATGAACTACAATATGAACTGGCACCTCAACTAAGTGTCATGTTTAATCATAGCCTCACCTCAGGTTTCGTGCCCACTGAGTGGCACAGAGCTACAATTATCCCACTCCACAAGGGGGGGATCCACCTTGGATCCCAGAAACTACCATCTAATCAGTCTGATGCCTTATCTGCAAGGCCATGGAGCGTATTATAATGGAACTTATAAACAAAGACATTGGCAACCTTCAAACACTGGACCCCACCCAGTTTGGGTTCGTGAAGGGCTGATCTTGTCTCCTAAACCTGATTGACTTCTTTGAATCAGTCTCCAGAGCCATGGACAAGGGTAAGGTGGTCCACACAGCCTATCTAGACCTCACCAAGGTCTTTGACACCATCCCCACTCTGGAATCATAGATAACTTACTAAGCTGGGCATTAATACCTACGTCACCCAATGGGTTGCCAACTGGCTTACTGACAGAACCCACACTGTAAAAGTAGCAGACTCCAAATCCAGCTCCAGACAAGTGACAAGTGGAGTACCTCAAGGTTCAGTCCTGGGACCGCTCTTGTTTGGCATCTACTTCTCTGAAGTACAGGCCAACACTAAGGGAGTCTGGCTAACAAAGTTCGCAGATGACTGCAAACTGGGAGCCATTATTGAATCCCCAAATGATGTGGATACTCTACAAAAGGGCCTTACAGAAACAGATGCTTGGTTCCAGAGCCATGGGCTCAAGCTCAATGCCATGAAATGTATAGTTATCCTCTTTGGGGAAAAAACATGTACCCGTGAATTACCACATAGGTGGCAGTACACTAAACACCGAAAGTGTGATAAGAGACTTAAGGACACAGGTGGACAGTGGTCTCACCTTCGATAACCACATTGCCACAACAGTCAGGAAATCCTTCTATGTGGCACACCTCATCACTAAGGGCTTTTCATCCAGAAAAAAGGAGGTCATTGTCCCACTGTACTCATCCCTCATTAGACCCATTATAGAATACAATGCCCCATTTGGTATGTACCTCTCAAGACATCTGCAACAACTGGAAAGGCTGCAGAAATACCTCATTAAAAGAAACACAGGCCTAAAGCAGATGCCCTAAGCTGACCGCCTTAAAAAACTCCAGCTATACTTGGTCACATATCATCTACTCAGAGGCAACTTCTGCTTAACATACAAGGCCATGTCAAACTCAGAGCTGTTAGACATGCTACACTTAAAGAAATCCCAATCCCTCAGAGCCACATGCTCCAGGGATCTAAACCTTGTCATTACAATAAACAAAACATGCTGGAGGGATAGCTTCCTGACCCAGAGACTCCCCAGACTCTGGAATAGACTGCCCATACATGTCAAGGAGAGTGCCTCTTTGGCCCTCTTCAAAAGGAACCTTGACGATTGGATGGGAGAAAGGAAATTCACCCTGGGGATCACGTCAGTCGCCCTGCTAGACAGGGGTCCAGGGAAGTAAATAGTGTGGGAAGAAATAGCCGGGGAATTGTTATGGCTAGGCTTGTATAGGCCCTAAGGCTGATAGCCTAGTACCAACCTATGAACCTCATCTTCGACCACCATGTGCCTAATGTTGTAAGGAAAACTTTCCACATAGCTCATTTGATTAATAAAGAGATCAAAAAAAGTTATAGCTCCCTATACTCAGCACTTATCCAGCCCATAATGGAGTATAACGCCCCATTCAGTATGTACTCTACTAAGCACCAGCAGCAATTGGAGGGACCTCAGAGGTTTCTAACAAAGAAGATGAAGGACCTCCAGTATGTGTCTTACACAGACTGACTAAAGTCCCTGTCACTGTACTCTGTATCATATAGACTTCTTAGGGGAGACTTATGGCTGGCCTACAGAGCAACCCAAAACACAAACCTAATGAACTTTCTGCATATCAGTAAATCAAATAGGTTACCCATTCCAGGGACTTAAATATGGCCTGCAACTTAAATATGACATGCTGGATGGACAGATTTACCTCCCGGTGACTGCCACGTCTTTGGAATAGGCCACCAATTCATGTGAAACAGAGCACCTCTATGACACTGTTCAAGAGGAACCTGGACAAGTGGATAGAGCAGAATCAATTCTTATCAGGGATAGTGCCCACAACCCTCCTGGACATGGGCATTTATCACTAAATATAATCTTGGGTATTGACTAGTGCTTGTATGGTATGACATTGGGTTGAAACAGCTAGGGTTAAAATGAACTCCGGGTTGATAGCCTATTAATCTCCTATGATCCTAAGATCCTATGGCACATGCATACCAGGTATGCATTGACAGATTTGAGTAACTGCTTATCTAAATCCTTTAGAGCTGTCCTTTAACCACTGACACAACATAAGGAATCTTATTTCAAGTGTCTTTGTCAAACAGACACCATCAATGCTTTCATCATAACTCACAACACTCTATATCAATGTCAGACACCCCATCAGGAGTACATTAAACCACTGAGCATGTTATAGATGTGGAGTGTCAGTTAACATACCTAAGTATGGTGTAGTGATATTAAACCGAGAAATCTGTGGAATTATTCCAAACTGTTATGTTGATGCCTATCAAGCGATATGTGTTACTTCCCATAAGTGTCATTGCAAGGAACAGTATAAATCTGTGCAAGAGTCAAGGATATTGAACAGTTAGGTGTTGAGTGATATTAACAGATGTCCCACAGTGGGGTGCCACCCATGCTGTCCTGACTGTTAATCTACAGATCATTCCAGGTATGTGTTGCGTCTATATCTGTATCAGTGATAACATTATAATTTGTATACAGTGTGCAAGGTAATTACAAAGCATTGATGCAAAAGAGATACATTGCACTCATTAATACCAGTCTGCAAATATGTCTGTAATTATACCAGATTAATGGAGCAAGCCTGGAAGGAAAATATGAGACTCCCACACTCATTTACATACAGCAGTACACAGATTGCATTACAATGAATTCCTCTTATTAGGGATGCAATAATCAAATAAAACATAAAATTCTCATGGGCCATTTACATTATTTCAGGCTGTCAGAATTACTGAACAGCAGTACTACTAAGCTCATTTGCATAACTGATGGCCAATATTAGTGGATGTATAATTATTTTTTTGAGTTTTTGTCATAGGACAAGAACGAGCAGTAGCCTTTGTTGCTCAGTGCCAAGAGTCATGCCAATGATGAGTACAGACATAGAGATTTCCACTTATAAGCTATTTCTGGCCATTTGTGTGGTGTATTAGTTAATTTCTTGACAGGAATAAAAACGTGAATTTTTTTTTGGACAGTGTCTGAAATGGGGTGAAGCTGATGATAGTGGAGACATTAAGGAATAAACAGGGCGGTGGTGGAAGAATGCCATATCTATCTTCATCTTCACAAGGAATTATTACACATGTAAAAACAATTTCCAAAATTTTCACACAGTGTTGGATTCAAGCACCTACCTACCTCATTCAACATTCTGTAGACCTGTCCACAAGCTGCTGACATGACCGAATAAGTCATACCCCAGTTGTCACAAATCACACATTTGAAAGAAGCATGACAAATGGATGAAGGCATGGACAATGTGCTTTCTGAAACAGACGTGGTCAATGTGTGGATGAGACATCACAGCACACTGTAGTGATAATTCAGACACCCCATTAAAAGCACATTAAACCTTAACCCTGTTAAAAACATATGTTAAGGTAATATCAGCACTGCTTTCCATTGTCCAGTGGGGAGATGTACAGCAGCATGAGGAACACCACGTGAATGTGGCTGAAGGCAAAGTCTGGTCATTTTTGCCATAGGACAGAAGTGGAAGCTACCATAATGTATGAGTGGGTAGCAGTGGTAGTCACTGCTGAGTGTCACACAAATGCTGAATATAGTACTAGACCTCTGCACTTATGGGTCATTTCTGGTCATGCATGTATTGTGTGAATCACTTTTTTACACATTAAAGGTATTAAATGGTGTTGACAGGACAGGGGTGAAAATAGGGAGTGAGCAGGAGGTACGACACTGGGGGATTAATTCAGGAATGTGCAAGATGGTGATGGGAGAGCAGCATAGCTATCCACTTCTTCTAACATTTTATTTGTAGAAAGAATGTTTTAAATTTGGATAGTCACATCATAAAGGGTGAATGACAACAATATAATAAAGTTTGTTAGTTGTGGAATATATAAACATAATGAAGTTATTTGAACAATTGGACCAAATTAAGTGTATAATACACATACATATGCTAAGTGAGGTGTCACATATAAGGTGTAATTATTTTGTGGGACAGGTGCTCTTTTCATTTTTTTAAGAGAGATGAATGTTGGAGAATGGAGGAAACCATGGAAGGGGTTAGGTATAGGACTTTGGAGTCTCATCCCAGTTCAGCATGGATACTGTGGGCATCTAGTCCTCACCCTCAGAACTGTCATACTGTCTCCTGTCACAGACACCTAGAGCAGTGTCTGATGGGGCAGTGATCAAGGAATTGACTCCAGGATCCTTTCCATATGGCCATATGGCCAATGTGGGCACCAAGGACCCTCTCCCTAATCTCATCCACAAATGTTGTCAGCTTTTGTCAGGTAACATAACTAAAACCTCCAGTGGCACAACTCCCATTGGGTACCACTGCACCAGCCCCTGGAGAAGTCCTACCTGATGAAGGTGCTGCAGGTAGTTCAGGATTTATGGAAACAACATTGGCAGGTTGTGACTCAGATGTACTGGATGCTTCTGATGCTGACTTGGCTCCACTGCAGCCTCCTGTAGAAGGGTGGCAGTCCAAACACTGGTAGACAGTCTAGCTCAGCATGAATGATTGCTCAAATGCAATGAAAGGTATTAAAAAATAAAAAAAAAAATGTAGTGAGAAAGAGGGTAGGGGCAAACAAAAAGAATAAATATTATAAAACTAATGTCATTTTACTATGCCCCAGTCACTACACATTCCATATACACTCTTAACATTCTTTACATCCATATATGACTCTGTGAGCCGCAAATTGTTGTTAAAACTGAAGGTAACATTTTTCTGGGTCTTTTACAGAGAACATTTCTTTAAATGTATATTTGAACTAAGTATATGCTATTCTACATTATGATTACAACTACTAAGAGCTGAATTGTAAAATGCATATAACAGACTAATTGCTGTAGCTTGAATTTCAATCCACAAGCGTCTATGTTTATCTAACAATTGAGTACTGCAATGTTGAATGCACTAATCATACGTCTGCATAATTTGCAAATGTAAAATATGCTTTGTCATGTAGTTGCCTTACAAACAGTTATAGACTGATGTTGAGATAATTGATAAACTATTTGTAAAATCAATGCTTTATGAAATGGCAGTCATACCTGAACCCACACTTAACCTTAGCCTCTCTTTGCAGTCTCTACTGATGCATCTCCCAAATCCCTTCAATGTCTGCAGAAGTTATGCATAACAGAAAAAGAAAAATAAAATGGAAGAAAATATTGTAGACTTTATTGTGTAGCCATGTTAAGGTAGTATATGGCATGGTTAGGAGGTTATACACTTATACAATTGATATGGCTCATGGGACTTATAATATTCCTCCCATCAGCTAAAGATGTCTTGTTTTCATCTTTCTAATTCACTATAATGGTGATGACACTGTTCTCTCATGTATGTAATCCAGTAGTACAAGTGATGGCCTTGGTTAAGCTATTCCAAGCCTCACACTTGTAATGAGGTCTGATGTAGTTGTTTGACTAGGTGGGCTACAAATATCTTAAGCTCTTCCTGATACCAACTCTGCACTCTAACTGGAGCAATACCCTTAGTTATCACCTGCCATGTCTTCCCTTCAAAGATCTCAGGAAAAATGACAGGGAAGTGACACCTATGTCAAATCTCTCATGCAGCAGCCTGTGCACGATAGACACATTGCAGAGCCACATTTGCACAAGAGAAAGTACAGAAATGGGGTAAAATTAAATGAATTTATTATTTCTTCAATGTGTAGTTTAGGTGAGAAGTATGGCAGTAAGCAGTAACAGTTGTCCATGTAGGCTGATCTATGTATGGAAATATATATACATGTATATCTATATATCTATATATCTATCTATAAATATATATATATATATATATATATATATATATATATATATATATATATATATATATATATATATATATATAAAGAGAGAGAGAGAGAGAGAGATGCTCCACAGCAAATCCAGCTCATACTCGCCAATGTTAATACCTCAGTTACTTTTCAAATGATACTGTCCCACCTTTGGACATGCTCTCTGGGAAGGTTTCTAACATTCATAATGTTACTAATGTGACACACAAGTATGAAATCACCTGCATTATATTATTGTTCCTCTGCATTGTCCATATGTAAATGTTATTTCAGTATTACAGCATGCATTGGTGTTACACTAAAAAATAACTTGTGAGTGACAGCACCTTGGAGTCAAACTCATGACAAATGAAACATGAACGTCTTAAATCTGTATATTAACTATTAATAACATAAGGAAGCTTTCATTCCAAGTGTGCAATGTGAGGACTATAAATGTTTAACAAAGTGGAGATATGCCTACTTTTGACAACATGTAACTGTTGTGTTATGTGTTATTTCTTCAGTGGAGTAATGATGCAAGACACATATGGTTTTATGCGGAATACTTTCACATTGCTTTAATTATTTAAATAGCGTCATTGCTTCTGATGTGTGCTAAAGTCAAGCTTTGGTAAGCAGACGATGGCAAGTCTTAGAGCAAACATGGTTATTTTTTCAGTTTTTGCCATTCGATGAGACGTCAATTCTCTGAAGCCATTCTTGCCCTCTAACTGTGCTCCATGCCAACTGTCACATAAAGAATCAAACATAATACAATTGTTAACCACAATCCAAAAATCGGCCTCAGTTGCAACAAGATGAAGAAAGATAAAACATTTCAAATAAGCAACTAAGAATGTGCTTAGAGAAAAGAACTTTAACAAATAAAAATAAAAATAAATCAGATACATCCAGTGAATCAAGCGCTTTCGTCTCCAACCATTTGGAGACTTTATCAAGACAGAGCATGCCCCAAATGACAGCAAATTTATAACACAAAGTTAATTACTGAACCAATCAACATCCAGGGTTCATGAATAATACATGAGCAATGACTATTCCTACAATTTACATCTAATAATGTCAGATAATCACACATAAAACATTCATCATCCTAAATATTACCCACTATAATACATATAAATACATAACTATAAAATACATTATTAAAATAAAATTGAATATGTGTAAATAAAATCTAATAAAACCTCAACATTTCCTATATGTTGTACACTTCAAATAACCCTAATATATTGTAATATAAATGAATTTTTTGACTTTCAAAAGTTTGATAATACAATTGTTGTCAATGTGTGTGATGTGCTATTGTTTTAACTGACAGCATCATTGTTTTATGGGAGGTTAAATGTTGAGGAAAGTTCCATAAACAGTATACAGGGGGGTATATTATCTCTATTATATTCCAAGTTGAGTTACATTTGATCATTATACAGACATGCAAATGAAGCAGTGTCCATACACGTTTTGAAAACTATGTTGTTGTGCTCTTCTTGTTAAATTAAAGCAGTACCTGCATGGTATGGCACATGTACTATTCATTCCATGGCATGCACACAGAACTGTGGTATTGCTATAATTAGTGACGTGAGCGTTTCAGGTGACAGGTTAGACAGAATGTTCAACAGAGTATATATAATACTAAGGTAAAATATATCTTTGACAACAATGAGGTATTTTATCATTATGCACTGTCTGCATACATTTCTAATCTGTATCAGCAAAATGCCCTAGGGAATCATCCCATCATCCAGAACCAAAAATATTGGATGTGCTCAATGAAGCTGCTAGGGTCCAGGATGGGATTGAAGTCATCCATCCATTTTAGAACTAGGAAGAATTCAGAGTAGACCCTGCTCCTGTCCCAAATACAGGGTGGTCTCTATGTCCTCTCTCAGCAGCGGTGTCTGGACCTGTTCCAAGAGCTATAGTTTTTCTAGGTAGATACTAGAGAATTAGTATGCAGACGATTTCAAGCCTAGCCAAAAAATCCTATTCAGAATTTCTTTCTAGCCTCAAGCAGGGCAAGACAAAATAGACTATGGGAGAATTTGAGGCTGCCCATTCAATTGCCTAAGTATATAGTGAAGGTGGCAGGGGAGCTACTCTGTTTGACATTTAGTGGAAATATTTGATCAAGAAACGAGGGATATATTGGGATATGAATCTATCACACCAGTGTGTCTTGTAGATTTAGCAGCAACAGCATACAATTCTATTGCAACGTTGCCAATTATCCACTAGAACATTACCATTATAAATTGCATGTGTAGCTTACATTACCACACAGATAAAAGGATCATGTGTATTATTCCACAGAAATGTGTACCATTTGTAATGTGGGTTCATTCCCTGTACCCATTGTGTCATTTAGATCCTCCTTCATTAACATGGGAAGCCATTCAGGCAGTTGCAACATAAATTTAATTTTCTGCATTCACTATTGTCCAGCATGCTAACTGTGGTCCACTGCCACCAGTTTCATTTGCATGTCAGGTACACATGCACAATGCCAACCTTCATACAAAGGTAAAGACAAAAAAATATATCAGTGCAATGATTTCTCAAATTTGTAAGTTTATACAAGTAAAAAAATTACACTAAGGAGTTCTACTTCTACATAGATGATACCCTCACAATATATGAGCACTATACCATTGGCATTAGAGTGAGATGTTGGCATAATGAACATGTTGCTCCACCTGAGGAGTTAAATAAAAAGCAGACAGTCAAGTATATGTGCTAAGCACTGTAGTTCTAAAATGTGCATTTATTTTGCATTATACTCATGTTATCACACTATTTTTCCTGAATAGTAAAATTGGAAATTGGAAATGTGAAGATGATAAAGGATGTGGGGACAGAAAAATTGTTTGCAAGGCAAGAGTTACAGATAACAGTAGTTATGCATTAGTTCACTGTATTACCTTAGTACAAGGAATGTCTCCATAATTATAACCAAGTAATTTTGTGGTGTGTGTATTCTGTAGATTTCAGCAACATTGTTAATAATTTTCATTCCAAGTGTGAGATGTGTGCTTAGGCACCTCACATAATTTTGTAAAATGATGACGAAATGTGCATCAAGGTTCAGTCATCAGCAGGTAAATATAACTCAAAACTTCACTGAAAGCCTTTTTTATCTGACATACTCTATAGAATATGCTCCTTATAAGGGACTGCTGAACCCATTATTGTCCGAAGGACTGCATGGAAAATAACACCACGTTTATTTCCACAGCACTATGCGGTAATTGAGTGATTCAGAAATGATAATGACTTGAGAGCTAATGAATATATTCCACATGCCAGAAAGGTTAATTTATACCTTAAAAGCAGGATGCAGAGCTATGGAAGTTCAATCATGCTAGGGAACACTTCCTTAGTTTACCAGGTGTTGCCAAATAAATTACTAGCAATAGTCTCAATTAAGAATACGTAGGATATGTTTAAATACTTTCAAGGTATGTATTTTTGCATGCAACTACGGATTTTTAATATGCTGATAAATATTTGCAATGAACATTGTGTACCTGCAATATTGTTAAGTAAATTATTTTCAAGTCATCTGAATTGTATTTCATGGAGGGTCAGACAATACACACATACATGCATTAAGAATACTTTATTGTTATTGTAACATCCTTAAAATTAAGACTGTCTCTGACTTGAATGATTTCTGTAGGTTTTTGTTACATTAACCAGTGTTTGTCATAGCATGATGTTTTCTGTGCTCATTAGTTGCATACTCTTGCATCTGCTATTGTTTGTTGTCTTCTTTGGTTTATAATTTGTTATTTGGAGATGTAAATTAATGCAGCATATTACAGTGCTTGCATTACTGTTTAGACTGCTGTTTTTATAATGCTAATTACTGGCTACATACTGGTATATGTTGTTCCATATGTATAACAGCCTGTACTTCAACCCCAGGTGTGTTACCTTTTTGTCCAATATCCATTTCTCTTCCATCACAACAGGAGTATAGCTCCAAATCCAAAAATAAGATTGGGTCATCCTCAAGGAGGTCTCCTTTCTTAGATGTTGACAATGTGGTCATAGTATATGCTCTCCATCCCCATGGTGAGCAGCTCCTTGATACAATGACAAGCCCTTCTTTGATTGTTTCAGGTGTCAGGTAGTTGATGATGTCAATACTGTTAAGAGAGCATGGCTAAGTTTTGCATATCGGCACTGACATGATTAAAAACGGTACTGACAGAACAACTGCTGTGGTGCAGGAATGGAGGGCTACTGGTGGTGGGCCATCTACTGAACCAATATTCACCTAGACAGTGGAGTTCCTGTCATCTATCAGGGATTCTGGCAGCTCAGAGGAGGTTCACAGTGAAGTTTTAGATGTGGGGGCAGAGGTAGATCAAACTCAGAGGACTTACACTACTGTTACTCCAGTATGTCATTTAAATATTTATTATAGGTTCATAGGTTCATTGGTAGGTACTAGGATATCTGCCCGAAGGCATTTATAAGCCTAGCCAGAATGTGTTGGCTTTCTCCATCCCCTTAGATTACTTCCCTGTGCCTCTGTCCACAAGATCCACTGAAGTGATCCCCGGGATAAACTTTCTGTTTCCCATCCACTCATCAAGGTTTCTCTTGAAGAGTGTTAGCAATGACCTCTGCCTAATGTAGATTGGAATCTTGTTAAAGCATGGGATGTCTCTGGGACAGAAATCTATCCCTCCAGCACGTCCTGTTTATTCTTGTGGTGAGGTTTAGATCCCTAGATTGTGTGGCTCGAGGGGATTTGGTTTGCTTTAGATGGAGCATGTCCATCAATTCTTGGTTGGACATGGCCTTGTATGTCAGGCAGAGATCATCTCTGAGTAGGTGGTATGCAACTGAGTACAGATGGAGTTTTTTCATTCTAGCTGCATAGGGCATCTGTTTGAGGCCAGTGATCCTCTTGGTGAGGTACTTCTGTGGTCTTTCCAGCTGTTGCAGGTGTCCTGTAAGGTACATCCCAAATGAGGCCTTGCATTCTATGATGGATCTGATGAGTGATGAGAAGAGGAGCACAATGACCTCTTTTGATCTGGATGCGAACCCTTTTGTGATTAGGTGGGCCACGTAGAAAGATTTTCTAACCACTTTGGCAATGTGATTATCAAAGGAGAGATTACTATCTACTTGGGTCCCCAGATCCCTTATTACATCTTCCATATTCAGGGGACTACCACCTATGTGGTATTTTGTTGGTGCTTTGCTTTTTCCAAAGGGGATGACTGTGCACTTTTTGGCATTTAGCTTAAGGCCCTGATTTTGACACCAGGTATCCATCTCAGTGAGACCCTTTTGGAGGATGTCTGTGTCAGCTGGAGAGTCAATTATAGCCTCTAGTTGGCAGTCATCTGAGAACTTGGTCAGCCGTAGTCCGCCTGTGCTTGCCTGTACCGCTGAGAAGTATATGCCAAATAGGAGGGGTCCTAGGACTGAGCCCTGGGGAATGTCACTGTTACATCTACCTTTGCAATTTATATTAACATAAATGTCAGCTGTTGAAATTTATATTAACATAAATGTTAACTGTTGTGGCTACATACATCTGACATTGTGGTACAGTGGACACCTGCCCATGATATGGGCATACTTTGTAATAGTAATGTGTATTTCTCTGTTTCTCTTATAGCACTGACATTTGTGGTTGAGTGCTTTTGGCCTAGATATTATGCTATATATTTCGTTTTTTTTTTGTTTTTGTTTTTCTTGGTGTATTCGCAGGTGAAGCATTGTCTGGCACCAGCTCTGTGGACCTCCCACTGCCTGATGTTTGAGTAGTGTTATTCTCTGATCTTGATGGCAGTGATTACAGGCACAGGCTGGGCTTGCAAGAGGTACATTGGACATGGGGATTGTGGATCCATATCTCTCATTCTCTTAGTGCAAGAAATCTGGCAAAGCCCTACAAAATGGGGAGACAAAGGTCCCAAATAGGGACATATTTTAAATATTGCTCTTATAAACTTATAACATTTCTAGAGTAACTGGGTTTGTTTTAACATACAATTTCTAAATGATCTGATGTCTGAAATTCAAATGTATGCCATTATTTAGTAACTTCAGTCTGTAGAACATCCCACTGATAGCCAAAAAAAAACCGCACAAGTTTTTTGAGGAGCAGACCAAAAATATGAGCCAAAAATCTGGACATTTGTATTTATTTATTTACATTTGTTGACCGGGGGAGACCGACTGGACACAGGTCTGTTTTCAGCGGAGGCCCGGGGAGAAAAGCTCCACATTAAGTATTATTTGCATTATACAGTTAAAAAACATAGCATTTAAATATAGACATTAGTCCAGTTAAGGATGCAAGACAAGAAGAAAACAGATGTAAAACAGCTGTAGAACATAGTACAATTTTAAAATATGGTGACATATACTAAACATGGTTACAAATGTAGTTGAGATTCATCAGTGAACAATTGATAGTGTACAATTGATACAAACTGTTTTTGAGGTACATAACAGCCATTAGCAGTTGTTGCTACAAGAAGTTAGTATTATGTGGTAGGTAGCTGGGAACATGAGTAGCCAAGCTTGCTAAGAGTAGGTTGTTGATAGGGGGCTGAGAGAGGTAGTGGGTGGGGGGAGTGGATGGTATTAGAGGGGGATTGCAAGGGCATATATGGCAAGTTTTGAAGTGTGATTTTAGTAAGGATTTAAAGTGGGTGCAAGAAGTTACAGAGGTAATTGAGGATGGGAGTGAGTTCCAGAGTTTGGCTATAGTGCAGGAGAATAATGCTTCTCCAGGAGAGTTAATGACTCTTGCGACCTGTAGGAGATTTTTGTGGCTGCATCTTAGTGGTCTCATGGTTATGCAGGGTTGGAGTAGATTCTGGAGGGATGGGCCTTTTAGTGGTTGGTTTATTAGTTTGTGGGCAAGTGCGAGTTGGTACCATTGAAGGAGGTGGGGGAGCTCTAGCCATCCCAGTTATGCTAGTGAGAGACAGTGGTGAGTACGGTAGGAAGCCCATGTGGCGAATTTGGTGATTTTGTTGTAGCAGGTATTGAGCTAATTTAGATTGCATTGTCTAAGGTTAGTAAATACTGGAGAGGCGTAGAGTAGGGTACAGATAAGATGAGAATTTGCTACTGAAATTTTAGCTGCTTTGGTAAGTAATTGCTGATTTCTATATAATGCTCCTAGTTTTTTTGTGCACTTTCTTAATGGTCATGGAAATGTGAATGTCAAAGTTCAGTTTATTGTCTATTTCTACTCCTAGTAATTTGGTGTGTTCTGTAGGATGGATGGTGGTGTTGTCTTTTGCTGTGATGTTAAATTGAGAGCTGTCTAGGTTAGTCTGGTGGGTTGGAAGATTAGTAATTTTGTTTGGTTTGGGTTGAGTATTAGTTGGGAATTGGATAACCAAGTTTCAATAGAAGAAAATGTTTCCTGTGTGACTTTTTGCAGTTCTGGTAGGGATTGGGCTGTGCAGATGATGGTTGAATCATCTGCGTACTGTATGAGTGTGCCATGTGTTGTGGCTGAGGCTAGATTATTTGTGAAAATAGAGAAGAGTAGTGGTCCCAGGATGGACCCTTGGGGAACTCCTATGGAGACTGGTAGTTGGGGCGATAGGATGTCCTGCCAAACAACTGCTTGTTGGCAGTCAGACAGGTAACTCTGAAAAGAGTTGATGACTGGTTGAGAGAAGAATAGGTTATTGAGAAGAGATATGAGTTGTTTGTGTGGGACCATGTCGAAAGCTTTAGAGAGATCTAGGAAGGTAGCTGAAAAATGTGCAAATATGTGGACAGTTCAGAAGTATGTGTGGCTCCCACATCTGCTTTGCCACCCAACATATGTGCATAGCCATCATAGAAGCACAAGCAAATTCCACCACGGTTTAGGAATCAATAGACTACTGTGTTTTGTGCATTCTGACATATGAGACTGATGAACCAAGTGAGTGACTGTTTGGACAGGGTAAACAACATACTGGATCATGCAGTGTCTTTTGTGGATCATCTGTTGGGGAAGGGGCAGGATCCATAAGGCTGAACTGTCAGTACACTGTCAGATATCAGTGGCCATTGACATGCCATATCCTGCTCCAGCAGTTGTAGAATTTCCACTGCTATATCAGTATTAAATGTCCACATCCATATGTGGTCATCACTTGGTTGTGGTCATGGACATAGTCAAGATGACAGCTCTGCCACAATATATTTCACGTTGAGATAGAACTTCTAGCATGGGTCATGGAAGTAGCAATGCAACTCCTGAGAGAGGTAGTTTATGAGATTAGGGGCATCAAAAATCAATTAGATCTTCTACCATGTACACCTCCCACCTGTCCTATATGCCAGGGCTTAGTGCTGGTACAAATGCTGTGGCTGGTTACCTGCAAATACACACAAACACGGTACACCTCATGTTGACAAAGATACCTTACATACACACACACACTCACACACACACACACACACACACACACACACACACACACACACACACACACACACACACACACACACATACACACACAGACATGTACACTTCAAAATGGATTTCATTACATCAGGAGATACTGGCCTTGAAAGTACATAATTGCTATATCCTTATGACTGACTCTCATATACAATCGCTATATGTATGACATGCCCTCCTATAACCCCACCTCATTGTGCACATACACACACATACACACACACACACACACACATACACACACACACACACACAAACACACACACACACACTCACTGAGCAAATGATGATAATAACTGTGCCCTGCCCTTTGCACAGTCAATGGCTTAGGGTTGGCTGTGTCTGATGCAGGAAGTCACCAGTTGATGCTTATTTACTCAAGAGTCATGCTTTCTTTTGGATGGATTTTTATTTTGTTTAATATTTGTAACTTCTGTTGTAGTAGTAATATTGTATAAGACAGTTTGCTCAAACGCTTGTGTAGATGATCTGATAGTGCCTTGCCATCTGGGACTTTGTTTCACTTGAATTGCTTATGTCTGCTGCACATAGTGAGTAGGCAATGCAGGGTTTAGGTAAAGCTATTTCTTTGTGCTGTACAGATTCAAGTTGCTATTTGTGCCTTAATTTATTTACTTACGTTCTGTACTCATATAGTTGTGTAGATATCTTGATCATACACCTGCTAAGATGATGCTGACATTGATCTACCAATTCAGTTTTTTGAAAGAGGCTGATTATGTCTGATGCATAGGGTGACCATGGAATGCATATAAAAGTAATAATCTGCTGTGACTGAATGCATCATCATTGATGTATGTATTTGTTGGCTCTATTATTTGTTTTACGATATTCTGTATAGGTACCATTCATTTTTACTTACTGTTCACTTCTGTTTATGTGTTTTGGTATTTCTTCATTACAGGTGTGAGATCTGGCCAATACTCCACTGGACTGTGATCAATAAATGTGACGTCCCTTACTATTCTGGGTCAGTAACTAAAAATCTTCAATCCTCACTACCGACTCCAGTGTGAGATTGTCAGGTAAACAGGAGTAATATTTCACAATTTTCCCCTAAGAGCACTATAGGAACATGCTCTATTTTCATGGGACTGGAATATATACCTCTGTCCAGCCCAAATGTATTCCTTATTACATAATTCAGAGCAATGTGTCCCAGCTTAAGACCTTTGATACACTCACACTCAAAGTAAATTTAAGTCTCACATATCAAAAAACTTCAGGGAAACTCTAACACAGAGTTCCAGCTGTGCCCCTTCCCCAACACAATATGGTAATGCTGCCACCAATCAGCGTGCATTCATGCCCTTCTAAAGGAGTGCCCAATTATAAAAATTAAATATCAAAACAAATGATAGCTATGACCAGAACAGGCAGGTCTTCAATGGGACCTGTGGAGTATCATACAGGTATAAACACTCTATTATCTCCAAAGAATACACTGATTTCCTGCCAAAATGTAATGAAAAACATTAAATAATAAATAAAATGATTACAAGAATGTAACTCAATAGCTTTCAAAAAACACCAGAATTCAATCACCAGAAATGTAAAATTAAACTGTAGGACAGAAATCCATCATTCTGTAAAAACTCTATCTTAATAACTAAGATTTCCTAATGTGACTAGAGAATACTGTCCCTGATCTAATCTAACAAATAACAGTAAGGCAAAGGCAGGCTTACAGTTTTTGATTGTTCTCTTTTCTTTCGTTATCACTGCACAGTTCTGTAACTGACTGCAAATTTTCACAAACAGCTTTTCTTCAGAGACTACTCAGCAGTGACTAACTACACAGCTTAACAGTCTCAACTGTATTACTTCAAAAATAGCAGTCAGCTGTTTGAAAAAGTTCTTTTTCCAGTCAATCAGCTGTTCAAATAATTACCTAGCAACCAGGAACATTCTAATGACCCCACTCACTGTTCAGCTGATTCCCCACAGTTTGTACTTTAGAATCTCCCTGTCAAACGTGCAAAATTAGAAATGTATCAGAGCAATGATGGATTCTTTAAACCATTTTGTATGAGCAGGGAGATACTCAACATTTTAAAAACTTATTTACATTTTCACAATTAGGCATGCTGGTATACAGTACAAGTCAATCTGAGAATATGCACAAATCTCCTGCAAGACATGTTAACATAGATGGCAGTGTTTTCACTTTCTTCACATTTCTCCCCACCTTTTGACTCAAGCATGATTTTGAAGTGACCCTTAAAAATGGACACTTGAGAAAAATCGGTTTGTCTGGGAATATCAACCCACTCTTCTCCTGAACAATCCATCTGTAGTGGCATTATTAACCCCACTGTGATGTTGTATGGTCATATTATATGCTTGCAATCTTAAACTCCACCTCAATAACTTGGCATTTTGCTTACTGACCCTATTAAGCCATGTTAAAGGGTTATGATCTGTGAGTACAGTGAATTTTCTTGCATAAAGATAGGGTTGCAACTTTTGCAATGCCCGCACTATGGCCAAACACTCTTTTTCCATGGCTGCATAACACTCTTCTCTAGGTTGGAGTCTGTGGCTCAGATAAATCACTGGGAGTTCTTCTCCTTCTGAGGAAACTTTGCTGAGCACAGCCCCCACCCCACAATATGAAGCATTTACCTGTACAATAAATTCTTTATTGTAATATGGGGTGGCTAACACAGACGGTCCTTCCAAAATCTTTTTTAGTTTTTGGAAAGCCTGGTCACACTCTGTGGTCCACACTGCCTTGTCTGGTTTATTCATCCTAGTTAGGTCTGTAAAAGGTGCAGCTATGGTACTGTAATTAGGCACAAATTTCACTGAGTACCTCCACTGTCCCAAAAACTGCTCTCACTTGTTTCTTAGTCACAGGAACTGGCCGCACTTGGATAGCTTTCACCTTGACAGGTCTTGGTCTAATTTTACCACTTCACACTCTGTGTCCTAAGTAAGTGACCTCTGCCATATCCACTTGACACTTACTGGGTTTAGTAGTTAATCCTGCCCTACTAAATCTATCCAAGACCTCCCTCACATGTTGGTTTGAAAATGCCTGTGGCATACTCTTCAATATAGGGTTCAACCTCTCCACAAGACCATTAGTCTGGGGATGTTAGGGGGTGGTCTTTAGATGTTTCTCCCCACAACACTTCTACAGACAAGTCAGTTGGTCTGACATGAAGTTGGCACCTTGGTCAGTCAGTATTTCCTGTGGAAAACCTACTCTGCTGAAGATTTCAAGCAAACTTCTGCCACCTTTTCTATATCAATATCATCTGCAAAAGGGATAGTATGGAGTTGAGCTAAAATTGGCAGATGGTAGGCTCTAGGCTCTTCCAGCTGCCTCACTACCTTACCTTTCAGCCTTCCCTTAGGCGTTCACTTTATGTACAACAAACCTTCCTTCTCTGCCTTAATATTCCATTCCCAAGGAATATCAGGAACTATAGCTAAATGTGGCAGATGGTAGGATCTAGGCTCTACCATCTACAACACTACCTCACCTTCCAGCCTTCCCTCCGGAGTCTACACTTTATACAACAAATCTTTGTTCCCATATACAGAAACCCCTCTTCCTTGAACCTCAGGTGCTTCCTTAGCCATCTCCCTCAAGCTTTGTAGTGTAGGGTCCATAAGTTGAGCCTGTCTCAACTGTACATTTGTGACCTCCCAAGCTTCCCTTCTACAAGAAACCAAGTATTTTCCAACAGCTGTACCTCACCTACAACCTTGCAGTCGCCGTGTCCAAGGGAACATCAGTACCTCCCAGCAGCTGTCGCTCACATTCAGACTTACTGCTACCAGGTAGCAGCTTCTCTGAAACAGCCACCAGGCCAGTCCTAGCTTCAGGTATGAGATCTTTCTGGGTCACTCCCAGACTACCAGACCTACATGCCTTTCTCCAAGTCTGGCTGCATGTCACTGAATATACACAAGGTACTGCATCATCCGAGTTATTCCCTATCATGACATCTGCAGGAATATCCTTAAATCTCACACATCTAAACACTTCTAGGAAAGTCTAACACAGTTTTCAAGCTGTGCCCCTTCCCCAAAACAATATGGTAATGCTGACACCAATCAGAGTGTTGTCATGCCTTTCTAAAGGGATGCCCAATTATGAAAATTAAAGATCAAAATAAATGATATCTATGACTAGAGCAGCCAAGGCTTTGAGAGGATGTGGGGAGTACCAAACAGGTATAAACACTAATATCTAAAGAATACTCTGATTTCCAGCTACAATGTAAAGTGATGAAAAACATTTAATAATAAGTAAAATGATTACAAGAATGTAAAGTAATAGCTTTTAATAAACACCAGAATTCAATCACCAGAAATGTAAAATGAAACAGTAGGATAGAAGTCCATCATTCTAGAAAAAAACTCTGTCTTAATAACTAAGCTTTCCTAATCTAACAAGAGAACACTGTCACTGATCTAATCTAACACATAACAAGAAGGTAAAGGCAGGCCTACAGTTTTTGGTGAGTTCCCTTTTCTTCAGTTATCACTGCACAGTACTGTAACTAACTGCAACTCTTCACAATCAGCAGCACTTCACAAACTGCTCAGCACTGAGTAACTGCACAGCTTAGCAGTCTCAACTGTCCTATTTCAAAAATAACAGTCAGCTGTTTCAAAAAGTTATTTTCCTGTCAATCAGCTGTTCAAATAATCACCTAGCAACCAGGAACATTCTAATGATATCACTCACTGTTCAGCTGATTCTTCACTGTTTGTACTTTAGAATCTTCCTCTCAAACATGTGCAATTAGAAATATATCAAAACACTGACAGATTCTATAAACATTTTTATGAGCAGGGGGATACCCAACATTTTTAAATCTTATTTACATTTTCACAATTAGGCATGTGAGAATGTGGACAAATCTCCTGCCAGACATGCTAACACAGATGACAGTGTTTTTAGTTTCTTCATAACAGGTTAATCGCTCACCTGTTGTACTTCTCCTGAGAATGTCTTAACCGAGGGTTGCCTATGTTTGATGCTCACAGTAGCCAACCAATGCATGGTTAAGTGAAGTTTGGTTTGTTCGCATTTATCAGTGTTACTGTTGTATCTGCTTACTAAGTGGTGAGAGTACATGCGATTTACAACCACTTAGCCATTTTCACTGTGCCTACCTCCATCTATCATGATTGTCTCCTGCTGCTGCCTCCCCATCTGAACCCTCATCTGTGTCAGTTCTCATTGACTGTGGTGCAAGAACCTGCAGTTCCTGGACTTAGGCAGCCTCCTGCAGCTGTTTTCCAAGTATAATGTTATGTTAGAAGGCACAAAGTACTTAATTGCATTTATTCTGGTGCATTTATTACTGCTTGTTAGTAGCCTAATTAAATTGTAACTGCTATTTTAAGCCTTTGGTTTACACACTTGGGCCTCAGACCAGTTGTTTTACATTAAGAAGGTGTGGTCTGCACTCTTGTGGGAGGAGAGGGTAGATTCTGCCCTTCTGAACTGGGAGTTTCTGCTTAGAGGCTTATTGTGCCTGCTTATTTGAACTGTTTCTTACTGAACTTGGTACACCTTGTTTGCTGTAGCATAGACTTGATTCAGACCTGCTGAATCTAGCTTTGTTTGTATAATTTGAGCACTAATCCAGGCCATCTTTTTTTGGAGAAGGTTCCCCTGCACCCTAGTGGCAGAAGTGTGCAGTTAGAACTTGTCTGATCAAGGACTACTGGAATGGGGCACAGTTTTTAGCTCTTATTGGTCAATTGGTTAATTTGTTTAAATCAGTTTGCTCATTTGCTACTGTAAAAAAAAATACACTTTATGCATCGCCACTTAGTTAGGGTTAAACTATCCCTGGTGCCATAAAATCTGCTCTTCAAATTTTCCCTTAGAACTAGTCAGTTTTTTAGTTTTAGTGCTCAAATCTGTTTCTTTGAGCTCAGCACTTGTTCAGAACTCGTTGTAAGCACTAAATAAGCTATTAATTAATACAGCACTCAACTTTCCTCACTTATCTAGAGGAAAACAATTTTTATTACTTAATAAATAAGCACCTATCCAGGCATGTCTAAGGGTCAGCTCCCGGTGTTTTCTCCTGCCTACCTGATTAATCTGGGCAGCTTGGGGCAATGCAGCAATTTCCTCATGTACACAGACAACCCTCTCCTTCTACAACCCAACATTACAACCTGTGAGAGATGCACTTATATAGCCAAACTGGAAGCAAAGCTGTCTTCAGCCAAGACTGGATGAGACAGTCAAGAAAAGAAGGCAAACATTTGCACCACACCACACTCATCACATAGTCCCTCAAAAATTACACCACCAAAATCCACACATAGAAACATAAAAATGTTTGCGGAGCCTCAAAGTAATAATTTGCTCAAGCAACAGGGACCTCCAAAGCAGAAATGCAAGCAACCTCCACCCCCCAACACAACAAAAATGACACATAGCCCAAAGACTCAGTGTGCCAATCAACCACAGCCCATAAGGCAAAAGAACGTACCCAACACACTAGTAATAGGTGACTCTATAGTCAAGCACATTGATGTCCCACTCACCGGGCTAAACAAGGAAAAGGTTACTGTCAGCTGCCTGTTGGGTGCCAGGATCCATCACATAACCCACACACTCAGGTCACTCCACAGCAAGTACAAATATGACTCTGGCATTGTCCATGTTGCTGTGAACGACCTGAGATGTACCTCCCTGGACTACATGAAAAGAGAAATGGAAGAGCTTTCCGATCTTGTAGCCCAGGCATGTATGACCCCAGCCCTGAGTAGCATCCTGCCATCGCACAGAATAATAGTGCAGTACAATGACAAAATGATTTACTTCAACAATTGACTAAGCTTCTGGGGTCATTCTAAGGGGATCCAGTATCTGTCTGTCTGGGATGACATGATTGACAGACCATGATGCTTTGACAGAGATGGCTTGCACCTGTAACCCTTGGGATTCAGGATACTGGCTAAGGCTCTTGCCACACCTACAGTGCCTTTTTTAGGCAAGGTTCAAATGACAAATTCACCACCGTAACAAGTAGAAGCAAGCAAGATCTGAGGGTAATGCTATTTAGTGCTAGAAGTCTAAACCTCAAAATGCACTCACTCGAGGCACTCCTTAAAATGGAGAACGTCAACATCTGTGCAGTGTCAGAGACCTGGATCAAGGCTCCAGAGAGCACCACTGCATTACCAGACTGTAATTCATACCACACCTTTTGGCCACCTAACCTGGGCAGAAACACTAAAGGTGGAGGCGTGTCCATATTCATTAGGGATATCCACACCTCCAGGCTAGTTGCTCAGAATAATGAATTCGAGATTATCCAAGTGCAACTTACTCTGGGCAAGACTGCAATCCAAATTGTAGCTTGCTACAGATACCCCACCATGCTCCAGGATGCCCACTCCTTGATACACTGGAAAATATTAGGGTACAACCCAACACCCTAATAATGGGCGATTTCAACTACCCCACCATTAACTGGGAAAGCTACTCATGTACCAACTATTTTGCTCAACATTTTCTAGAAATCATAAATTCCAATGTCTTGGATCAACTTATCCACACCCTCACCAGGGGCATCAATATCTTAGACCTGGTCATTACCAACATGGGTGACCGGTGTTCCACACAAAAGGTCAATTCCTCGTTGGCCAGATCCGACCACAAGCTAATCACCCTAGACATCCACATCCCTCCCCCAACCCCATTAGGGAAACTACCATAAAAAATGTCTTCAAAGCCAACTTCACCCTTCTTAAGACAGAAGTGGCAAACTTCACGACACCCATGCAGATGGACAATAGAGGTACGACTGCTGAATCCTACACAATTGCACTTTATGAGCACTTACACGAGTGCATGCAAAATTGCTATCCCTAACAGAACCAAGATGCTATCCTCCAAAAAAATGAAGCCAATCTGGTGGGCCTTTGCCATAAACAAACTCTACAACAGAAGAAAGAAATTGTTGCAAAAAAAGAGTAAAATCCCATGATTGGAGGAACTCCCTGGTCAGCCTAAGTAAGAAGCTGAGATCCCTCATAAAATCCTCCAAAGCTAATTACGAAAACAAAAGCACTACTTGTTCTAAAGATAACCACAAAGCATTCTATAGCTATGTCAAGAATCTCAATGGCAACACTCAGATCTGCTCTGAGTTACAGCACAATGGCATTAAATATACAGAACCAATTGATATTGCCAACATACTGGCAGATAGATTCAGTGCTAACTTTACCCCCCTCTCACCCCCTAAATGGCCCAGCTCTATACTGGAAGAATGCAAAGTTCCTGTAATTACGGCTGCACAGATAAAAACCACACTCTGCAAAGCCAAGAACACAGCATCCATGGGACCTGACAGCATCCCAGGCTGTATTCTACATGGACTACAGAATAAACTGGCACCCCACCTAAGTACCATGTTCAATCATAGCCTCATCTCAGGCTTTGTGCTCACTGAATGGTGCACAGTGACAGTTATCCCACTCCACAAAGGGGGATCTACCACGAACCCGGGAACTACCGCCCCATTAGCCTGACGAGCCTGGTCTGCAAGGCCATGGAATGTATCATCATGGAACTTATAAACAAAGACATTGGTAATCTCCAAACTCTAGACCCCACCCAGTTCTGGTTTGTAAAAGGCAGATCATGTCTCCTAAACCTGATAGACTTCATTGAAGCAGTAACCAAAGCCATAGACGAGGGTAAGGTGGTTCACACACCCTATCTAGATCTCGCCAAGGCTTTCAACACCATCCCCCACTCTGGAATTATAGATAAACTCACTAAACTAGGTATAAATCTTCAGACCAGTGACAAGTGGAGTACCACAAAGTTCAATCCTGGGTCCTCTCCAGTTTGGTATCTACTTCTCTGAAGTACAGGCTAACACAAAAGGTCTTTGGTTAACAAATTTCGCAGATGACTGCAAACTAGGAGCCATAATTGAAACCCGTAATGAAGTGGACATCATACAAAAGGGCCTCACTGAGACAGATGCCTGGTGTCAAAGCCATGGCCTCAAGCTCAATGCCAAAAAGTGCATTGTCATCCCCTTTGGTAAAAACTCTGTACCCATGAACTACCACATAGACGGTAGTAAACTTAACACCAAAAGTGTGATAAAAGACCTTGGGACACAGGTGGACAGTAGTCTCTCCTTTGATAATCACATCGCAACAGTAGTCAGGAAATCCTTCTACGTGACACACCTCACCACAAAAGGTTTCTCATCCAAGAAAAAAGAGGTCATTGTTCCCCTCTACTCATCACTCATTAGACCCATTATAGAGTACAATGCCCCTTTTTGTATGTAACTCACAAGCCATCTACAACAACTGGAAAGGCCACAGAAATACCTCACACAGAGGATTACTGGCCTCAAACAGATGCCCTATGCAGACCATCTCAAAAATCTCCAGCTTTACTCCATCGCATATCGCCTACTTAGAGGCGATCTCTGCCTAACATAAAAAGCTATGTCAAACCCAGAGCTATTGGACATGCTCCACTTAAAGAAATCCCAATCCTTCCTAGCTACACGCTCTAGGGACCTAAACCTTGTCACCACAATAAACAGAACATGCTGGAGGGATAGATTCTTGTCCCAGAGACTTCCCATACTCTGGAACAAGCTACCTATCTATATCAAACAAAGCTCGTCATTAGCACTCTTCAAGAAAAATCTTGATGATTGGATGGGAAATAGGAAATTTACCCTGGGGATCACTTCTGTGGCTCTGCTCGACAGTGGCACAGGAAAATAATTTTCCTAGGTGGCGAAAATCAGGGTACCTTTTTGGCTAGGCTTATATAGGCGCTAGGGCCAGTAGCCTAGTACCTACCTATGAACCTATGAACCTATGAACATACTTAGCATTTTAGCAGAAGCTGTAGAGTCATTTTGCAGGGCACATAGAAATGTGTCTTGAAAGTGGAACAATGATTTGAACAGCCTAAATCCACAGTCTATGATCCTTCTAATCTGTGCTTGTGCAGTGCTGTAGCCTTGTTCAGTGGATTTGTGTGAGTTTCCAATAGGAATGATGAGTTAAGGTTCTAGTGGATATCCTACATCCCCCACTAGGTATACTTGTAGGAAGTTGTCCCTTGCAAACCTTTGGTACACATCAGAGTTGTCTTATGTGGAACTTGTGGAAATTGCCAGGCTGGCTTGTATATACATTATAGATGATACCTTGTGCATTACAGACCACCTGACAGTTGATGGAGTGACACCATTTTCTGTTCATCAACCTCCTTCCCAATTCACCAGCTGGGCCGTTTATTTCAATGTATGTGTAGTCTGTGGCCCCAGTACTTCAGGAAAATGAGCTATAGCATAGATATTTTGCATGGTGGTATCTCTCTCCTCTGGAGTACATGGCAATCAGATATGCCCCTCCACATGTTAAAGCACTGAGGTACTGGTGGAGTATAGTTGTTGTTTACCTCAACAATAATCCCCCAACTGTGTCCCTGTTGCTCACTAAAATTCCCTGCTGCTAAACTACAGAAAGTAATACAAGCCTTAGTATTCACTGGGATGGGTTCATTATGATGCCCACTGAGTCTCAGATGGAACTGGCAGATGTCTGAAACTTCCTGCATGGTGTCCTGGTCTACTCTGGAATGGTCAAGTATTTCAATTTTATGTTGCCCAGGGTGGAAAAACTCTACACCTTTGTGCATGATGTCTGGTAGTACTAGTAGTGCCTTGTATGACAGCTTGTTGCAGATACAGCTTTACAATGGCTGTAACTCCCACTGCCTGATGTTTGAGTAGTGTTATCCTCTGATCTTGATGGCAGTGATTACAGGCACAGGCTGGGCTTGCAAGAGGTACATTGGACATGGGGATTGTGGATCCATATCTCTCATCCTCTTAGTGCAAGAAATCTGGACAAAGCCCTACAAAATGGGGAGACAAAGGTCCCAAATAGGGACATATTTTAAATATTGCTCTTATAAACTTATAACATTGCTAGAGTAACTGGGTTTTGTTTTAACATACAATTTCTGAATGATTTGATGTCTGAAATTCAAATGTATGCCATTATTTAGTAACTTCAGTCTGTAGAACATCCCACTGATAGCCAAAAAAAAGTACAAGTTTTTTGAGGAGCAGACCAAAAATATGAGCCAAAAATCTGGACATTTGTATTTATTTATTTACATTTGTTGACTGGGAGAGACCGACTGGACACAGGTCTGTTTTCAGCGGAGGCCCGGGGAGAAAAGCTCCACATTAAGTATTATTTGCATTATACAGTTAAAAAACATAGCATTTAAATATAGACATTAGTCCAGTTAAGGACGCAAGACAAGAAGAAAACAGATGTAAAACAGCTGTAGAACATAGTACAATTTTAAAATATGGTGACATATACTAAACATGGTTACAAATGTAGTTGAGATTCATCAGTGAACAATTGATAGTGTACAATTGATACAATCTGTTTTTGAGGTACATAACAGCCATTAGCAGTTGTTGCTACAAGAAGTTAGTATTATGTGGTAGGTAACTGGGAACATGAGTAGCCAAGCTTGCTAAGAGTAGGTTGTTGATAGCGGGCTGAGAGAAGTAGTGGGTGGGGGGAGTGGATGGTATTAGAGGGGGATTGCAAGGGCATATCTGGCGAGTTTTGAAGTGTGATTTTAGTAAGGATTTAAAGTGGGTGCAAGAAGTTACAGAGGTAATTGAGGATGGGAGGGAGTTCCAGAGTTTGGCTATAGTGCAGGAGAATAATGCTTCTCCAGGAGAGTTAATGACTCTTGCGACCTGTAGGAGATTTTTGTAGCTGCATCTTAGTGGTCTCATGGTTATGTAGGGTTGGAGTAGATTCTGGAGGGATGGGCCTTTTAGTGGTTGGTTTATTAGTTTGTGGGCAAGTGCGAGTTGGTATCATTGAAGGGGTGGGGGAGCTCTAGCCATCCCAGTTCTGCTAGTGAGAGACAGTGGTGAGTACGGTAGGAAGCCCATGTGGCGAATTTGGTGATTTTGTTGTAGCAGGTATTGAGCTAATTTAGATCGCATTGTCTAAGGTTAGTAAATACTGGAGAGTCGTAGAGTAGTGTACAGATAAGATGAGAATTTGCTACTGAAATTTTAGCTGCTTTGGTAAGTAGTTGCTGATTTCTATATAATGCTCCTAGTTTTTTTGTGCACTTTTTTAATGGTCATGGAAATGTGAATGTCAAAGTTCAGTTTATTGTCTATTTCTACTCCTAGTAATTTGGTGTGTTCTGTAGGATGGATGGTGGTGTTGTCTTTTGCTGTGATGTTAAATTAAGAACTGTCTAGGTTAGTCTGGTGGGTTGGAAGATTAGTAATTTTGTTTTGTTTGGGTTGAGTATTAGTTGGGAATTGGATAACCAAGTTTCAATAGAAGAAAATGTTTCCTGTGTCACTTTTTGCAGTTCTAGTAGGGAGTGGGCTGTGCAGATGATGGTTGAGTCATCTGCGTATTGTATGATTGTGCCATGTGTTGTGGATGAGGCTAGATTATTTGTGAAAATAGAGAAGAGTAGGGGTCCCAGGATGGACCCTTGGGGAACTCCTACAGAGACTCGTAGTTGGGGCGATAGGTTGTCCTGCCAAATAACTGCTTGTTGGCAGTCAGATAGGTAACTCTGAAAAGAGTTGATGACTGGTTGAGAGAAGAATAGGTTATTGAGAAGAGAGATGAGTTGTTTGTGTGGGAACATGTTGAAAGCTTTAGAGAGGTCTAGGAAGGTAGCTGCAAAATGTGCAAAAATTGGACAGTTCAGAAGTATGTGTGGCTCCCCCATCTGCTTTGCCACCCAACATATGTGCATAGCCATCATAGAAGCACAAGCAAATTCCACCGTGGTCTAGGAATCAATAGACTACTGTGTTTCGTGCATTCTGACATATGAGACTGATGAACCAAGTGAGTGACTGTTTGGACAGGGTGAACAACATACTGGATCATGCAGTGTCTTTTGTGGATCATCTGTTGGGGAAGGGGCAGTATCCGTGAGGCTGAAGTGTCAGTACACTGTCAGATATCAGTGACCATTGACATGCCATATCCTGCTCCAGCAGTTGTAGAATTTCCACTGCTATATCAGTATTGAATGTCCACATCCATATGTGGTCATCACTTGGTTGTGGTCATGGGCATAGTCAAGATGACAGCTCATCCACAATATATTTCACGTTGAGATAGAACTTCTAGCATGGGTCATGGAAGTAGCAATGCAACTCCTGAGAGAGGTAGTTTATGAGATTAGGGGCATCAAAAATCAACTAGATCTTCTACCATGTACACCTCCCACCTGTCCAATATGCCAGGGCTTAGTGCTGGTACAAATGCTGTGGCTGGTTACCTGCAAATACACACAAACACGTTACACCTCATGTTGACAAAGATACCTTACACACACACACACACACACACTCTCACACACACACACACACGCACACACACATACACACACAAACATGTGCACTTCAAAATGGATTTCATTACATCAGGAGATACTGGCCTTGAAAGTACATAATTGCTATATCTTTTTTATTTATTTTATTTATTTTACATTTGTTGACCGGGCTAGTCTAACTGGACAAATATCCGTTTTCAGTAGAGGCCCGGGGAGAAAAGCTCCAATTACAAGAAGTAAACAATCATTAACATTAAAAATATTAAGCAAAATACCATAAGTACAAGGGTGGACTTATGAAAAATTAATGGAAACAAAAATAAAGCAGAACAATTTTTCAGAAAATAGTTGGTTAATAATAGGATTACAAGGTAAGCAACATTCAGCAGTTAGATACAAAAAAATTTAAGATGTGATAACATGGTGGAGGGAAGAAGAAAAATGTTAGAGACATTCTCAAAGATAAGACTGTCAAAAGTTAAAAAAAAAGTTGTTTAAAGGGAACAGTTGGGCAAGGGGGGGAAGTTGGGAGTAGTGGAGAAGTAATTTCAGTCAGGATTAGCACAAGGACACAGCCATTGTGTTTTAAGATGTTCTTTGATATGTCTTTTGAAAAGGGATGTAGAGTCTAGGTTTGTTATTTCCTGAGGTAGTTGATTCCAGATCTTCCCGACAGAATTTGAAAATATTGAGTCCCCAGCTTTATTCTTTGATTTGGTTATGGCTACAAGGAGTTTATTAGCTGAGCGTAGTGTGGCTAGGTTTTTATAAGGTGAAATCAGTTTTGTAAGGCTAGGGGTAGCATCGGGATAGTAAAGGGTTTTATGAATGATAATTAATTGTTGATAGAGTAAGTGGTTGTTGAGTTCTAACCAATCTAGTTGCTTGAGGTTAAGACAATAGTGGGTTCTAAAAGGGGTAGCAGTAATGAATCCAGTAATACTATTGTAACAGGTAGAAAGTTTGGTGATGTTATTTTTAGACAAGTTTGTATATATAGCAGAGGCATAGAAAAGGGTGGAGATCAGGTGAGTCTGGGCCACTGTTTTTCTAGCAGTTGGGGTAAGAAAGGGTTTAATTCTGTAGAGAGTACCGATTTTTTTGTTAACTGATTTAATGGTGTTGTTAATGTGGTCATCAAAATTAAGATGTTGTCAATGGTTACACCTAATAGGCGAGTGGTCATATCTGGACTAATACAGGTAGTGTTGTTAGAGGAGATAGTGAAGAAAGGTGTTGGTGATTTGTTTGTAGGGGTAAAGAGAAGAAGTTTTGTTTTTTTGGGATTAAGAAGGAGGGAGTGTTCCATAAACCATTTTTCTACATTATGGAAGACTGTTTGGGTGAGGGACTGGAGGGAGGAGACGTTATTAGCAGCACAGATTAGGGTTGAGTCATCAGCATATTGAATGAAGATGGCTTGGGGTATATTCAGATGAAGGTCATTAATAAATAAAGAAAAAAGAAGGGGACCTAGGATTGAGCCTTGTGGAACCCCAATGTTTACTGGAAGTAAGGAGGATAGGTTGTTGTCCCATAGCACTGCTTGTTGCCTATTTTGGAGGTAACTCCTGAACCATTGAAGAGTTTGTGAGCCAAGTGAATAGAGATTTAGTTTGTCCAGAAGTATATTATGGTTAACCATGTCGAAGGCCTTTGACAGGTCTAGGAATAGTGCTGATGAGAAAAGATTGTTGTTCCTATTATTATTTATGGCATCAGAGAAGGAAAGGAGGGCAGTTGTAGTACTGTGGGAAGGTCTAAAACCATGTTGACTATTGGCTAGAAGTTTGTTTTGTAGAAGGTAGTTAAGAATTTGTTTATGTATGCATCTTTCCATAATCTTTGCTAATGGGGAGAGTAAGGCAATAGGGTGAAAGTTTGAGAGCTCAATAGAGGAGCCCCCTTTATGTAGAGGTATTATATAAGATATTTTCCATGAGGTGGGGATTTTTCCTTCAGAGATAGTCCTATTAATAAGAATGGATATGGGGTAGTAAATAGCTTTTGCAGCGATTTGAAGGTATTCTGATGGGAGTTGGTCAGCGGATGGGGTGCAAGGTTTAAGTTTCTTGAGAAGCTTATAAATAAGGGATGAAGGAACTGGTTGAATATAAAAGGCATTAGATGAGGTGTTAGAGGTATTAGATAAGGAGGTAGTGGAAGAGGGTAATGAATTAGCTAGGGTTTGAATGGCTTCTGTAAAATACTTGTTAAAGGCATCTGGGATCAGGGTGGAGTTGTTGAGGTTAAAGCCTGAAGGGGTAGGAGTAGTTGAATGTCCTGGTTTAAGAAGTTTGTTAATACCTGTCCAAAATTTTTGGGGGGATTGCTGATTAGTTTGTTGAAGGTGAAGATAATATTCCTTTTTATCAGAAAGAGTATCCTTCTTAGTGGCATTTCTTAATTGCTTAAAGAGTAGGTGATCAGATGTACATTTGGTAGTTCTCCATTTAGCCCAAATTTTGTTTCTAAGGAGCATTTTTTGTTTAGTTTGCTTAGTAAGCCACGGGGCTGATTTCGTTCTTATCCTAGTAGAACGAATGGGAGCATGATAGTCAAGGATTTGTAGAAAGTTGGTATTAAAGTAGGCCACTGCTTCGTTTAGTTCGAGGGTAGTGATTGGAGACCAGTCACATGCATTCAATTCAGTCAGAAACTTATCGGGGTTAAAGAATTTGTTTGAGCGAGACACCTTTAGTTTATGGGTAGTTGGGATATGTGATTTTTGTCTAATAACATATGTCAGCATATGGTCACTAATATTATCGGGAAGAGTTCCTGGAGAGTACTTGTTTGGGTGGTTATTAGTAAGGATCCAGTCAAGAGTTGTTTCTTTTTTTGTGGGTTTATGGATTCTAGTTGGAGTGTTTATTAATTGAGAGAAGCCATAAAGATTTATATGGCTGGTGGGGTGCTGGGATGAACAGGTCATCCAGTCAATGTTGAAGTCACCAAGTATTATGGTTTCATGAGGTAGTTGGTTAGAAAGTGAACTAAGTAAGTTTTCTAGAATATGAGTATTATTTCCAGGGGGAAGGTACATACAAATTAGATAAATCGATTTGTTGTTGTTAATGTTTAGCTTGATAGATAATATTTCAGCTTTGGAGTCTAGTGAAGGAAGTTCATTATAGAGGGTGATTTGGAGATTAGATTTATAGATAATAGCTATGCCTCCACCTTTCTTCCTTATGCGGTCACATCTAAGTATATTATAGCCAGGAGGGGTGATTTCCTGATCTTGAATAGAGGGTTTTAGCTAAGTTTCGGTAAGACATAGTATGTCAAATGCATGTAAGTCAAGAAGTGAGTGGAGGTGATGAGTTTTGTTATTTAAACTTCTTATATTAAGTTGTGCTATTAGTAGGGAGTTGGCTGTTTTAGTACATGATGATGTTGTCAGTGAAGTAATATTATTTAGATTAAAATTATTATTAGTATCGGGACCAGGGTTAGGATGAATATCTCCATGTAGGAGGAGATTGTGCTGGGAAATAACATGGAATTTAAGGGATTTTGGTGAGTTGTATAGATTCTTTTTGTTGAGGTAGCATGATATATGAGTTGATCTGTGGTATTTAGGAAGTAGAAAGTTAGAGGAACAGGTTATGTTACTATGAGTGAGGGTATTGAAAAAAGAGGTTGATAAAGTTTGTTGGAGGTGAAGGTTTTGTTCATGTAAAGTGATATTTTCAAAGAAGGTACAATAATAGGGTATGGATAGGGAGGCTATAGTAGTGGTAAAGAGTAGGATATATGTGAAATAAGCTTTGAGTATAGGAGACATGATATTGAGTAAGTGACAGGTGAATATAGCTTGTAGGAGAATGTGAGTTCAAGAACAAGTAGAGATGAGCTAGCTTACAGAGAAAGGAATTCTGAGTGAAAGGAGAAAAGAAGAAGAGAAAAAGGAGAAAGAGGAGATAGGCAGAGGTTATAGTTAACAGTTAGGTACTATAGAATAGGAGTATGAAGTATGGCAAGGCCAGGAAAAAGGACAGCGTAGAAATAGGGGAGAAAAATCTACTTTAAATAGGTGATGAAAAAGAATGGGAGGCAGTAGTAGAGATAGTGATTGCTGGAGGTTGGTTGAGAGAAATAGGGGGAGTGTCTAGTGAAGTATAAGTGTAGGACCCCTGGGGGTGGGTGGGAATTGGGGGTAGGGAGGGGAGCGGAGCGGGGCCAGAGCAAGTAGAGACAGAGAGAGAGCGGAGACAATCAGTGAGCAGCAGGATATAGGGAGAGGTAGCAAAGCAGGCAGGTAGCTGTTAGCAAAGCAGAATGGGGAGTATGACAGAGAGGAGAGTGGAACTATAAAGCACTAAACTGTATAGTAGTTAGGTGAAGAGGAGGTACAACCTAGAAATAGAGAGGAAAGTAGAAGTAGGAGAAGTCGGGCTCCTAGGGAAGGTATGTAAAGGGAGCAAAAGGAAAAAGACGTTCAATGAGCAGGGACTTTGTGAGAAATAAGAAAGAGAGTAAGGGCACAAAGCCTATTGTATATCGCCACCTAGTGGGCAGAGTTAGAAGTATCAGCAGATAGCCAGGGTAAAGACACCACAGGTGAAAAGGATGAGGAAGGTAGCAAGGGGTATATCCTTCAGGAGGCTAAAGACAGGGAAGGAGGACTGGCTGCAGACTTTCCTGACCCAGAGGCTAAATTACTTTATAACATGTAATTACTGTATAAATTAGGCAGATAAGCCTTCAGAAATGGGTCAGGTGTAAAAACATACTTAGTAACTTTAGTACAATCAGGTGGAAGCACAGGGCAGCAGAAAATAAAGGACGGTCCACTTAGGTAATGCTTGAGGTGGTTCAAGGGTACTTGGAGCAGGCCGGACACTCAATACAAGGTTTAAAGTAGATTGTTAGTAACTTTAGTACAATCAGGTGGAAGCACAGGGCAGCAGAAAATAAAGGACGGTCCACTTAGGTAATGCTTGAGGTGGTTCAAGGGTACTTGGAGCAGGCCGACACTCAATACAAGGTTTAAAGTAGATTGTTAGTAACTTTAGTACAATCAGGTGGAAGCACAGGGCAGCAGAAAATAAAGGACGGTCCACTTAGGTAATGCTTGAGGTGGTTCAAGGGTACTTGGAGCAGGCCGGACACTCAATACAAGGTTTAAAGTAGATTGTTAGTAACTTTAGTACAATCAGGTGGAAGCACAGGGCAGCAGAAAATAAAGGACGGTCCACTTAGGTAATGCTTGAGGTGGTTCAAGGGTACTTGGAGCAGGCCGGACACTCAATACAAGGTTTAAAGTAGATTGTTAGTAACTTTAGTACAATCAGGTGGAAGCACAGGGCAGCAGAAAATAAAGGACGGTCCACTTAGGTAATGCTTGAGGTGGTTCAAGGGTACTTGGAGCAGGCCGGACACTCAATACAAGGTTTAAAGTAGATTGTTAGTAACTTTAGTACAATCAGGTGGAAGCACAGGGCAGCAGAAAATAAAGGACGGTCCACTTATGTAATGCTTGAGGTGGTTCAAGGGTACTTGGAGCAGGCCGGACACTCAATACAAGGTTTAAAGTAGATTGTTAGTAACTTTAGTACAATCAGGTGGAAGCACAGGGCAGCAGAAAATAAAGGACGGTCCACTTAGGTAATGCTTGAGGTGGTTCAAGGGTACTTGGAGCAGGCCGGACACTCAATACAAGGTTTAAAGTAGATTGTTAGTAACTTTAGTACAATCAGGTGGAAGCACAGGGCAGCAGAAAATAAAGGACGGTCCACTTAGGTAATGCTTGAGGTGGTTCAAGGGTACTTGGAGCAGGCCGGACACTCAATACAAGGTTTAAAGTAGATTGTTAGTAACTTTAGTACAATCAGGTGGAAGCACAGGGCAGCAGAAAATAAAGGACGGTCCACTTAGGTAATGCTTGAGGTGGTTCAAGGGTACTTGGAGCAGGCCGGACACTCAATACAAGGTTTAAAGTAGATTGTTAGTAACTTTAGTACAATCAGGTGGAAGCACAGGGCAGCAGAAAATAAAGGACGGTCCACTTAGGTAATGCTTGAGGTGGTTCAAGGGTACTTGGAGCAGGCCGGACACTCAATACAAGGTTTAAAGTAGATTGTTAGTAACTTTAGTACAATCAGGTGGAAGCACAGGGCAGCAGAAAATAAAGGACGGTCCACTTAGGTAATGCTTGAGGTGGTTCAAGGGTACTTGGAGCAGGCCGGACACTCAATACAAGGTTTAAAGTAGATTGTTAGTAACTTTAGTACAATCAGGTGGAAGCACAGGGCAGCAGAAAATAAAGGACGGTCCACTTAGGTAATGCTTGAGGTGGTTCAAGGGTACTTGGAGCAGGCCGGACACTCAATACAAGGTTTAAAGTAGATTGTTAGTAACTTTAGTACAATCAGGTGGAAGCACAGGGCAGCAGAAAATAAAGGACGGTCCACTTAGGTAATGCTTGAGGTGGTTCAAGGGTACTTGGAGCAGGCCGGACACTCAATACAAGGTTTAAAGTAGATTGTTAGTAACTTTAGTACAATCAGGTGGAAGCACAGGGCAGCAGAAAATAAAGGACGGTCCACTTAGGTAATGCTTGAGGTGGTTCAAGGGTACTTGGAGCAGGCCGGACACTCAATACAAGGTTTAAAGTAGATTGAGTTAGTTAGCTTTACAGTTTGTTAGCGTATCTCAAAGGTTCAGGGCCTGCAGCAGTCAGGTAAAAGTGAGGAATAGTAAAGGATATCCTTATGACTCACTCTCATATACAATTGCTATATGTATGACATGCCCACCTATAACCCCACCTCATTGTACACACACACACACACACACACACACACACACACACACACACACACACACACACACACACACACACACACACACACACACACACACACTCACTGAGCAAATGCTGATAATAACTGTGCCCTGCCCTTTGCACAGTCAATGGCTTAGGGTTGGCTGTGTCTGTTGCAGGGAGTCACCAGTTAATGCTTATTTACTCAAGAGTCATGCTTTCATTTGGATGGATTTTTATTTTGTTTAATATTTGTAACTTCTGTTGTAGTAGTAATATTGTATAAGACAGTTTGCTCAAATGCTTGTGTAGATGATGCCGATAGTGCCTTGCCTTCTGGGACTTTGTTTCACTTGAATTGCTTATGTGTGCTGCACATAGTGAGTAGGCAATGCAGGGTTTAGGCAAAACTATTTCTTTGTGCTGTACAGATTCAAGTTGTTATTTGTGCCTTCATTTATTTACTTACATTCTGTACTCATATAGTTGTGTAGATATCTTGATCATACACCTGCTAAGATGATGCTGACATTGATCTACCAATTCAGTTTTTTGAAAGAGGCTGATTATGTCTGATGCATAGGGTGACCATGGAATGCATATGAAAGTAATAATCTGCTGTGATTGAATGCATCATCATTGATGTATGTATTTGTTGGCTCTATCATCTGTTTTAGGATATTTTGTATAGGTACCATTCATTTTTACTCACTGTTCACTTCTGTTTATGTGTTTTGGTATTTCTTCATTGCAGGTGTGAGATCTGGCCAATACTCCACTGGACTGTGATCAATAAATGTGATGTCCCTTACTGTTCTGGGTCAGTAACTAAAAAGCTTCAATCCTCACTACCGACTCCAGTTGAGATTGTCAGGTAAACAGGAGTAATATTTCACAATTTTCCATAAGAGCACAATAGGAACATGCTCTATTTTCATGGGACTGGAATATATACCTCTGTCCAGCCCAAATGTATTCCTTATTACATAATTCAGAGCAATGTGTCCCAGCTTAAGACCTTTGATACACTCACACTCAAAGTAAATTTAAGTCTCACATATCAAAAAACTTCAGGGAAACTCTAACACAGAGTTCCAGCTGTGCCCCTTCCCCAACACAATATGGTAATGCTGCCACCAATCAGAGTGCATTCATGCCCTTCTAAAGGGGTGCCCAATTATAAAAATTAAATATCAAAACAAATGATAGCTATGACCAGAGCAGCCAGGTCTTCAATGGGACGTGTGGAGTATCATACAGGTATAAACACTCTCTTATCTCTAAAGAATAAACTGATTTCCTGCCAAAATGTAATGAAAAACATTAAATAATAAATAAAATTATTACAAGAATGTAAATCAATAGCTTTCAAAAAACACCAGAATTCAATCACCAGAAATGTAAAATTAAACTGTAGGACAGAAATCCATCATTCTATAAAAACTCTATCTTAATAACTAAGATGCCCTAATGTGACTAGAGAATAATGTCCCTGATCTAATCTAGCAAATAACAGTAAGGCAAAGGCAGGCTTACAGCTTTTGGTTGTTCTCTTTTCTTTGGTTATCACTGCACAGCTCTGTAACTGACTGCAACTTTTCACAAACAGCTTTTCTTCAGAGACTACTCAGCAGTGACTAACTACACAGCTTAACAGTCTCAACTGTCTTACTTCAAAAATAGCAGTCAGCTGTTTGAAAAAGTTCTTTTTCCTGTCAATCAGCTGTTCAAATAATCACCTAGCAACCAGGAACATTCTAATGACCCCACTCACTGTTCAGCTGATTCCCCACAGTTTGTACTTTAGAATCTCCCTGTCAAACATGCAAAATTAGAAATGTATCAGAGCAATGATAGATTCTTTAAACCATTTTGTATGAGCAGGGAGATACTCAACATTTTAAAAACTTATTTACATCTTTACAATTAGGCATGCTGGCATACAATACAAGTCAGTCTGAGAATATGCACAAATCTCCTGCAAGACATGTTAACATAGATGGCAGTCTTTTCACTTTCTTCACATTTCTCCCCACCTTTTGACTCAAGCATGATTTTGAAGTGACCCTTAAAAATGGACACTTGAGAAAAATCGGTTTGTCTGGGAATATCAACCCACTCCTCTCCTGAACAATCTATCTGTAGTGGCATTATTAACCCCACTGTAATGTTGTATGGTCATATTATATGCTTGCAATCTTAAACTCCACCTCAGTAACTTGGCATTTTGCTTACTGACCCTATTAAGCCATGTTAAAGGGTTATGATCTGTGAGTACAGTGAATTTTCTTGCATAAAGATAGGGCTGCTTTGCAATGGCCACACTATGGCCAAACACTCTTTTTCCATGGCTGCATAACACTCTTCTCTAGGTTGGAGTCTGTGGCTCAGATAAATCACTGGGTGTTCTTCTCCTTCTGAGGAAACTTTGCTGAGCACAGCTCCCACCCCACAATATGAAGCATTTACCTGTACAATAATTTTTTTATTGTAATATGGGGTGGCTAACACAGAGGGTCCTTCCAAAATATTTTTTAGTTTTTGGAAAGCCTGGTCACACTCTGCGGTCCACACTGCCTTGTCTGGTTTATTCTTCCTAGTTAGGTCTGTAAGAGGTGCAGCTATGGTACTGTAATTGGGCACAAATTTCTCTGAGTACCTTCACTGTCCCAAGAAATGCTCTCACTTGTTTCTTAGTCACAGGAACTGGCCGCACTTGGATAGCTTTCACCTTGACAGGTCTTGGCCTAATTTTACCACTTCACACTCTGTGTCCTAAGTAATTGACCTCTGCCATATCCACTTGACACTTACTGGGTTTAGTAGTTAATCCTGCCCTACTTAATCTATCCAAGACCTCCCTCACATGTTGGTTTGCAAATGCCTGTGGCATACTCTTAAATATAGGGTTCAACCTCTCCACAAGACCATTAGTCTGGGGATGTTAGGGTGTGGTCTTTAGATGTTTCTCCCCACAACCCTTCTATAGACAAGTCAGTTGGTCTGACATTAAGTTGGCACCTTGGTCATTCAGTATTTTCTGTGGAAAACCTACTCTGCTGAAGATTTCAAGCAAACTTCTGCCACCTTTTCTATATCGATATCATATGCAAAAAGGATATATGGAGTTGAGCTAAAATTGGCAGATGGTAGGCTCTAGGCTCTTCCAGATGCCTCACTAACTTACCTTTCAGCCTTCCCTTAGGCGTTCACTTTATGTACAACAAACCTTCCTTCTCTGCCTTAATATTCCATTCCCAAGGAATATCAGGAACTATAGCTAAATGTGGCAGATGGTAGGATTTAGGCTCTACCATCTACAACACTACCTCACCTTCCAGCCCACCCTCAGGAGTCTACACTTTATACAACAAATCTTTGTTCCCATATACAGAAACCCCTCTTCCTTAAACCTCAGGTGCTTCCTTAGCCATCTCCCTCAAGCTTTGAAGTATAGGGTCCATAAGTTGAGCCTGTCTCAACTGTACATTTGTGACCTCCCAAGCTTCCCTTCTACACGAAACCAAGTATTTTCCAACAGTACAACCTGTACAATAAATTCTTTATTGTAATATGGGATGGCTAACACAGAGGGTCCTTCCAAAATCTTTTTTAGTTTTTTGGCCTACAACCTTGCAGTCACCGTGTCCAAGGGAACATCAGTACCTCCCAGCAGCTGTCGCTCACATTCAGTCTTACTGCTACCAGGTAGCAGCTTCTCTGAAACAGCCACCAGGCCAGTCCTAGCTTCAGGTATGAGATCTTTCTGGGTCATTCCCAGACTTCCAGACCTACATGCCTTTCTCCAAGTCTGGCTGCATGTCACTGAATATACACAAGGTGCTGCATCATCCGAGTTATTCCCTATCATGACATCTGCAGGAATATCCTTAAATCTCACACATCTAAACACTTCTAGGAAAGTCTAACACAGATTTCAAGCTGTGCCCCTTCCCAAAACAATATGGTAATGCTGACACCAATCAGAGTGTTGTCATGCCTTTCTAAAGGGGAGCCCAATTATGACATAAATCAGAGTGTTGTCATGCCTTTCTAAAGGGGTGCCCAATTATGAAAATTAAAGATCAAAATAAATGATATCTATGACTAGAGCAGCCAAGGCTTTGAGAGGATGTGGGGAGTACCAAACAGGTATAAACACTAATATCTAAAGAATATTCTGATTTCCAGCTACAATGTAAAGTGATGAAAAACATTTAATAATAAGTAAAATGATTACAAGAATGTAAAGTAATAGCTTTTAATAAACACCAGAATTCAATCACCAGAAATGTAAAATGAAACAGTAGGATAGAAGTCCATCATTCTAGAAAAAACTCTGTCTTAATAACTAAGCTTTCCTAATCTAACAAGAGAACAGTGTCATTGATCTAATTTAACACATAACAACAAGGTAAAGGCAGGCTTACAGTTTTTGGTGAGTTCCCTTTTCTTCAGGTATCACTGCACAGTACTGTAACTAACTGCAACTCTTCACAATCAGCAGCTCTTCACAAACTGCTCAGCACTGAGTAACTGCACAGCTTAGCAGTCTCAACTGTCCTATTTCAAAAATAACAGTCAGCTGTTTCAAAAAGTTATTTTCCTGTCAATCAGCTGTTCAAATAATCACCTAGCAACCAGGAACATTCTAATGATATCACTCACTGTTCAGCTGATTCTTCACTATTTGTACTTTAGAATCTTCCTCTCAAACATGTGCAATTAGAAATATATCAAAACACTGACAGATTCTTTAAACATTTTTATGAGCAGGGGGATACCCAACATTTTTAAATCTTATTTACATTTTCACAATTAGGCATGTGAGAATATGGACAAATCTCCTGCCAGACATGCTAACACAGATGACAGTGTTTTTAGTTTCTTCACAACAGGTTAATTGCTCACCTGTTGTACTGCTCCTGAGAATGTCTTAACCTGGGGTTGCCTATGTTTGATGCTCACAGTAGCCAGCCAATGCATGGTTAAGTGAAGTCTGGTTTGTTCACATTTATCAGTGTTACTGTTGTATCTGCTTACTAAGTGGTGAGAGTACATGCGATTTACAACCACTTAGCCATTGTCACTGTGCCTACCTCCATCTGTCATGATTGTCTCCTGCTACTGGCTCCCCATCTGAACCCTCATCTGTGTCAGTTCTCACTGACTGTGGTGCAAGAACCTGCAGTTCCTGGACTTAGGCAGCCTCCTGCAGCTGTTTTCCAAGTATAATGTTATGTTAGAAGGCACAAAGTACTTAATTGCATTTATTCTGGTGCATTTATTACTGCTTGTTAGTAGCCTAATTAAATTGTAACTGCTATTCTAAGCCTTTGGTTTACACACTTGGGCCTCAGACCAGTTGTTTTACATTAAGAAGGTGTGGTCTGCACTCTTGTGGGAGGAGAGGGTAGATTCTGCCCTTCTGAACTGGGAGTTTCTGCTTAGAGGCTTAATGAGCCTGCTTATTTGAACTGTTTCTTATTGAACTTGGTACACCTTGTTTGCTGTAGCATAGACTTGATTCAGACCTGCTGAATCTAGCTTTGTTTATATAACTTGAGCACTAATCCAGGCCATCTTTTTTTTGGAGAAGGTTCCCCTGTACCCTAGTGACAGAAGTGTGCAGTTAGAACTTGTCTGATCAAGGACTGCTGGAACGGGGCACAGTTTTTAGCTCTTATTGGTCAATTGGTTAATTTGTTTAAATCAGTTTGCTCATTTGCTACTGTAAAAAAAATACACTTTATGCATCACCACTTAGTTAGGGTTAAACTATCCCCGGTGCCATAAATTCTGCTCTTCAAATTTCCCCTTAGAACTAGTCAGTTTTTTAGTTTTAGTGCTCAAATCCATTTCTTTGAGCTCAGCACTTGTTCAGAACTCGTAAGCACTAAATAAGCTATTAATTAATACAGCACTCAACTTTCCTCACTTATCTAGAGGAAAACAATTTTTAGTACTTAATAAATAAGCACCTATCCAGGCATGTCTAAGGGTCAGCTCCCGGTGTTTTCTCCTGTCTACCGGATTAATCTGAGTTTCTTGGGGCAATGCAGCAATTTCCTCATGTACACAGACAACCCTCTCCTTCTACCACCCAACACTAAAACCTGTGAGAGATGCACTTATATAGCCAAACTGGAAGCAAAGCTCTCTTCAGCCAAGACTGGATGAGACAGTCAAGAAAAGAAGGCAAACATTTGCACCACACCACACTCATCACATAGTCCATCAAAACCTACACCACCGAAATCCACAAATAGAAACAGAAAAATGTTTGCGGAGGCTCTCAGTAATAATTTGCTCAAGCAACAGAGACCTCCAAAGCAGAAATGCAAGCTACCTCCACCCCCCAACACAACAAAAATGACACATAGCCCACAGACTCAGTGTGCCAATCAACCACAGCCCATAAGGCAAAACAACGTACCCAACACACTAGTAATAGTTGACTTTATAGTCAAGCACACTGATGTCCCACTCACCGGGCTAAACAAGGAGAAGGTTACTGTCAGCTGCCTGTTGGGTGCCAGGATCCATCACATAACCCACACACTCAGGTCACTCCTCAACAAGTACAAATATGACTCTGTCATTGTCCATGTTGGTGTGAACGACCTCCGATGTACCTCCCTGGACTACATGAAAAGAGAAATGGAAGAGCTTTCCGATCTTGTAGCCCAGACAGGTATGACCCCAGCCCTGAGTAGCATCCTGCCATCACCCAGAATAATAGTGCAGTACAAGGACAAAATGATTGACTTCAACAATTGGCTAAGCTTCTGGAGTCATTCTAAGGAGATCCATTATCTGTCTGTCTGGGATGACATGACTGACAGACCATGATGCTTGGCCAGAGAGATGACCTACACCTGTAACCCTTGGGATTCAGGATACTGGCTAAGGCTCTTGCCACAACTATAGTGCCTTTTTTAGGCAAGGTTCAAATGACAAATTCACCACCGTAACAGGTAGAAGCAAGCAAGATCTGAGGGTAATGCTACTTAGTGCTAGAAGTCTAAACCTCAAAATGCACTCACTCAAGGCACTCCTTAAAATGGAGAACATCAACACCTGTGCAGTGTCAGAGACCTGGTTCAAGGCTCTAGAGAGCACCACTCCATTACCAGACTAAAATTCATACCACACCTTTTGGCCACCTAACCTGGACAGAAACACTAAAGGTGGAGGCGTGTCCATATTCATTAGGGATATCCACACCTCCAGGCTAGTTGCTCAGAATAATGCATCTGAGATTATCCAAGTGCAACTAACTCTGGGCAAGACTGCAATCCAAATTGTAGCTTGCTACAGATACCACACCATGCCCCAGGATGCCCACTCCTTGATACACTGGAAAATATTAGGGTACAACCCAACACCCTAATAATGGGCGATTTCAACTACCCCACCATTAACTGGGAAAGCTACTCATGTACCAACTCTTTTGCTCAACATTTTCTGGAATTCATAAATTCCAATGTCTTGGATCAACTTATCCACACCCCCACCAAAGGCAGCAATATCTTAGACCTGGTCATTACCAACATGGGTGACCGGTCTTCCACACAAAAGGTCAATTCCACTTTGGCCAGATCCGGCCACAAGCTAATCACCCTAGACATCCACATCCCACACCCAACCCCATTAGGAAAACTACCATAAAAAATGTCTTCAAAGCCAACTTCACCCTTCTTAAGACAGAAGTGTCAAACTTCACGATACCCATGCAGATGGACAATAGAGGTACGACTGCTGAATCCTATACAATTGCACTTTATGAGCACTTACACGAGTGCATACAAAATTGCTATCCCTAACAGAACCAAGAAGCTACCCTCCAAAAAAATGAAGCCAATCTGGTGGGCGTTTGCCATAAACAAACTCTACAACAGAAGAAAGAAATTGTTGCAAAAAAAAAGTAAAATCCCATGATTGGAGGAACTCCCTGGTCAGCCTAAGTAAGAAGCCGAGATCCGTCATAAAATCCTCCAAAGCTAATTACGAATACAAAAGCACTACTGATTCTAAAGATAACCACAAAGCATTCTATAGCTATGTCAAGAATCTCAATGGCAACACTCAGATCTGCTCTGAGTTACAGCACAATGGCATTAAATATACAGAACCAACTGATATTGCCAACATACTGGCAGATAGATTCAGTGCTAACTTTACCCCCCTCTCACCCCCTAAATGGCCCAGCTCGATACTGGAAGAATGCAAAGTTCTTGTAATTACAGCTGCACAGCTAAAAACCACACTCTCCAAAGCCAAGAACACAGCATCCTTGGGACCTGACAGCATCCCAGACTGTGTTCTACATGGACTACAGAATAAACTGGCACCCCACCTAAGTACCATGTTCAATCATAGCCTCACCTCAGGCTTTGTGCCCACTGAATGGTGCACAGTGACAGTTATCCCACTCCACAAAGGGGGATCTACCACGGATCCGGGAACTACCACCCCATTAGCCTGATGAGCCTGGTCTGCAAGGCCATGGAACGTATCATCATGGAACTTATAAACAAAGACATTGGTAATCTTCAAACTCTGGACCCCACCCAGTTTGGGTTTGTAAAAGGCAGATCATGTCTCCTAAACCTGATAGACTTCGTTGAAGCAGTCATCAAAGCCGTAGATGAGGGTAAGGTGGTTCACACGGCCTATCTAGATCTCACCAAGGCTTTCGATACCATCCCCCACTCTGGAATTATAGATAAACTCACTAAACTAGGTATAAATCCCTATGTCGACAGAACCCACACTGTGAAAGTAGCAGACTCCAAATCCGACTTCAGACTAGTGACAAGTGGAGTACCACAAAGTTCAGTCCTGGGTCCTCTCCAGTTTGGTATCTACTTCTCTGAAGTACAGGCTAACACAAAAGGTCTTTGGCTAACAAATTTTGCAGATGACTGGAAACTAGGAGCCATCATTGAAACCCGTAATGAAGTGGACATCATACAAAAGGGCCTCACTGTGACAGATGCCTGGTGTCAAAGCCATGGCCTCAAGCTCAATGCCAAAAAGTGCATTGTCATCCCCTTTGGTAAAAACTCTGTACCCATGAACTACCACATAGGCGGTAGTAAACTTAACACCAAAAGTGTAATAAAAGACCTTGGGACACAGGTGGACAGTAGTCTCTCCTTTGATAATCACATTGCCACAGTAGTCAGGAAATCCTTCTATGTGACACACCTCATCACAAAAGGTTTCTCATCCAGGAAAAAAGAGGTCATTGTTCCCCTCTACTCATCACTCATTAGACCCATTATAGAGTACAATGCCCCTTTTTGTATGTAACTCACAAGCCATCTACAACAACTGGAAAGGCCACAGAAATACCTCACACAGAGGATTACTGGCCTCAAACAGATGCCCTATGCAGACCATCTCAAAAATCTCCAGCTTTACTCCATCGCATATCGCCTACTTAGAGGTGATCTCTACCTAACATAAAAAGCTATGTCAAACCCAGAGCTATTGGACATGCTCCACTTAAAGAAATCCCAATCCTTCCTAGCTACACGCTCTAGGGACCTAAACCTTGTCACCACAATAAACAGAACATGCTGGAGGGATAGATTATTGTCCCAGAGATTTCCCATACTCTGGATCAAGCTACCTATCTATATCAAACAAAGCTCGTCATTAGCACTCTTCAAGAAAAATCTTGATGATTGGATGGGAAATAGGAAATTTACCCTGGGGATCACTTCTGTGGCTCTGCTCGACAGTGGCACAGGAAAATAATTTTCCTAGGTGGCGAAAACCAGGGTACCTTTTTGGCTAGGCTTATATAGGCGCTAGGGCCAATAGCCTAGTACCTACCTATGAACCTATGAACCTATGAATATACTTAGTATT